>NC_139395.1:67227500-67450000 GCF_054392235.1 Sus scrofa
GATGCCAAAGGACAATCTCACTAGCACAGAAACTTTGAAAACGACAACTAACTTAATCCCTCAATTTAAATAAAATAATAACAATAAAAAAAAATCTAATGATACTTCGCTCAAGAGTCAGAGCTTTTTATGAGACCTGTTGCCAATATTAGTGTCTTGGAATGATCTCATCTTTCATCCTGGCTAAATTCCAACACACAATTTCATTAACCCAGGTACTGCAGGTGATAAAACTCATTTTTCCCTAAAGAGACAGCTAAAAAGTACCAGTTATACATTTATGAAGTACCAGCAATCAAAATTATGGATTTTCTAAAAGGTTTTTAACTACTTTTATTGAAAGGAAAATCGCTGTCTCAGACTTTTGTGACACTACTGCTAATAATAAATTTTACCATTTAGACATGGCCATAATATGGTAGACACTGTCAATAAAAGTATGGAGCAAAGACAATCTCTGTCTTTTAAGTGATGCCTTCTAATTACATGCCGGAAGTGATCACGTGAAATACCTAGGCTAACTAATGGCGCTTAAAATATAAGAATACACAGCAGTGACTACAGTGATCTAATGTGCTGTGTGGGCAATGAATAGACAGTCAAAATTTTTTCTAATGCTTTCATAGCTTACAGGTAAAAACTGTATTTCATTTGCATTTCTGACTAAAATCTGTTGCCCCCCACCCCCAAATGTATTCCAATGTCCTTTGCTTCTTTTTGAGCAACGGGGTTGCATCAGGCCTGTTGTTTTTGGCAAACTTGTCTAAACTTCTATTGAACATTCTAGAGATCACTAGAGGGCACTGTGGTATTTAGGCCACTCTGACCTCTGAGGGCTTGGAAAGGTCTTGAACTCCTATATAATCTCAGGAAGGTGAAAGGAGAGACGTTTTAAAGGGCAAAACATGGTTTTTTTGGTAGCACCCAGTCTTTATCACTGAAACAACTCAAAAGTGCATCAAAAGTGGGAAAGTCAGATCCATAAAAAATATTAAGCTCATTGTGCAAAACTCAAAGCCTGGTCACCTGGGATCTGAGCAGGTAAAACTTCCTCCTCCAGTTCTGGAGACTTAAATGGTGAGGCTGGAATTCTATTTGCATACACCCACCTTCCAGAAGGCTACTCCCTCTCCACGTGCTCCAGTGTCCCACACTAAGGAGAGGTAATTTCACTGCAGAACATTCAGCCTTGCAAGCCCAGAGCCACAAATGGGTTTGAAACAATTTATGATATCCGGCCTCCTTCGACATGTATTAGCATATACCTGGTTTCTTTAACATACACTTTGTTTTTCCAAAACCACAAACATAGTTGCTGGAATTTCATGTGGAAGTGCTTAAGGGGCTGGAAGTTAACACCTTTGTGATCCTTGCAGCCTCACGGTGGCTGCGAAACAAAAGCCTCTTTGTCGAGGCTTTCTTGAAATGTTTTCTTAACATGTTCCAAGTAGTTTTAGGCCGGGAACTAAAGTAAACAAGATGTTACCATGATAAAAACACTTGTGAAAACATTACAGGGCAGCGCACTTAGTAGTTTCTTTCACATAAAACTCTTCAGAGTTTTCAGAAGTGAAATCTGCAGAAGAAACATTTTTTTAGAAAGTGAGTTAGCAGTGTAATGTCCTCTCCTCTCGAGGTCCTCAGCACCTCGACCTTTTTTAAAGGGTCAGAGTTCCACCTCTGGGCCTTCTCGAGCAACATTTCTCTCCCTGTCTCCTATGAGAGCACATACAAAATTTATTTTGGCTTTCACAAGTAAGGTACATCTGACTAACATGCAAAGGAATTTGGGTTTTGATTGTTTTGTGTGGTGTTTTTCTCCATGAGGAACAACCAAAACATAAAAACAAAAACAAGAAAAGCCTAAAGTCCTATTAAATGGATACTCAGCAAGGATACAAATGTTATTAAAAAAAAAAAAAAAAAGATGTTATACAAGTGACTGTTGAAAAGAAAAACTAGGGGAAATGGAAATATTTTACCCCAACGCACAAGAGTACCCAGTATTTGTGAAACTATGGGTCTGTGTCTGATTTTACATTCTAAGCTAGAAACAGGAAAAGGTGGTTGTGATTTAACCTTCAAATCCACTCCCCACCTTGCCCAAGAATGGCATGGGCTCTTTTTCAAAAAGAAAACGGCGCGTTCCGGCTGTGGTGCAACAGCATGGAGGGTGTTTTGGGAGCGCTGGGACACAGGTTCACTCCCCAGCCCCGCACAGTGGGTCAGGGATCCACCGTTGCCACAGCTGCAGCTTAGGTCACAACTGTGGCTTGGAACTGATCCCTGGCCTAGCGACTCCATATGCCACAGGGCAGCCAAAAAAGGAAAAAAAAAAAAAAAAAAAAAAAAAGAGAGAAAGAAAAAGAAAAAGGGGAAGAATTATAGCTCCTGTTTTTACTAGTGAAGACTATGTCTTTCTTCCACCTGGTTTAAAACGAAAAAAAACCTGATCCAAGCAAGGAGAGGCTGGGAGAACTCTCTGAGCTTCACCTATTTGGATGGTACAGGGTTTGTTTTTGTTTTTCTGTTATCAGAGGATTCCAAGCAATGCAGGGCCAGCGGGTGGATTTCATTAGCATGAGCTTGAGGACCTGCTGGTATCAGTTTCCTCCAACAAACACCACAGTCACATGATAACTCACGGTGGATAGATTAAAAAAAAAAAATCAACACTAAAACTGCAACTTGTTTTCAGAAGAAACAGGGAAATAAATGCACACAATAGCCTGGGTATCTGCTGATTCTGATAAAGCGTCCCTCTGTTGGCTGGGAGGGAGAGACAACAGGATGGTTATTTGTACAGGATTTATCTTTGAAATCAACGGCCCTGTGGTATACACCTCACCTTGGGAACAAACACTGCAGAAAGATCACAGAAGAGTGTCAAATCTCTGGTTCTGATTTACTAACAGTTATGATATTTCTTCCTCGGGAGGGAAAAAAATAATACAGGCTACACTTTTAGACCTATGAGCCCCCTCTCTCCCTTTCCCTTCTCTTAACCTCTCTCTCTGTTAACACTGGCATTTTATTGTCAGATGGGATTTTTATCCTGAACAGCTGATCCTGGCCTCTCTAAAAGCAACATCCTTCTGGCCTGAGCAACAGAAGATTGGAAAACAGTTACCAAGTCAAGTCAGTTACTTTACCCCTTTCATACTGAACCCTAAAAACCAGGTAGAAGAACCCAAACCCTATGCAAAGTAAAAAAAAAAACAAAAAAACCCCAAAAACCCAAAACCCAAAACAGAAAAAAACCTGGTGAATAAAGCAGCTGTACCAGACAGGCATGGGTATTTTCCCGAAATATGAATAAAAACGATGAGGGCTTTGTGAATCTCAACTAAAATAACCCAGGAGAGCAACGCCCAGGGAAGGCGAAAATGTGGCTCAGCTAAAATCATAATGAGAGCAAAAATTTTAGCCCAGGTCAAAGGTCAGCAAAGTGGTCAAAGGGGCATAGCCACGCCCAGTCCTTATAGAGGGTTTTATGGCTGCTTTCTGTGCTACAGTGGCAGAGCTAAAAATGGTTGTCTTAGAGAGCGGATGGCCTCTAAAAGGCCATCATGTTTACTATCTGATCCTTTACAGAAAAAGTGTGCCACCCCTACCCTAAGGTCACATTCAACCATGTGGGACTTTTTACCAGAAATCTGTACTTAAAATTTTTATTAAAGAACAGCCTCTTCTGACACATCAAAGCTCTGCATAGTCACAACCTCTTCCCTAGGTACAAAGTCAGAAATGTTTGAAGAGTTGAAATTATTTGTCTTTAAAAAATACATGTTAAGGGAGTTCCCTTCATGGCACAGTGGTTAGCAAATTGACTAAGAACCATGAGGTTGCGGGTTCGATCCCTGGCCTTACTCAGTGGGTTAACAATCCGGCGTTGCCGTGAGCTGTGGTGTAGGTTGCAGACGCGGCTCGGATCCCGAGTTGCTGTGGCTCTGGCGTAGGCCAGTGACTACAGCTCCAATTAGACCCCTAGCCTGGGAACCTCCATATGCCGGGGGAAGCGGCCCTAGAAAAGGTAAAAAAAATAAAAAAATAAAAATAAATAAAAATAAAAATACACATTAAGTAGATAAGAAAAGAAGTATGGATGTTTTTCAGGAGTGCCTGGCACTTGCCATGGTGGACTTTTTAATTCTCACAACCCGAACTGCATGTGCTGATGCTGAGGCTCAGAAATGATACATAACCAGCTTAATGAATGCACTCATAGAAAGTGGCTTCACTACCCATTCTGCCTTTCAAGGGTTTTTTGGTACATCATGCCTTAAGCAGAAAGTATACAGTTAATAAAAGGAACTGCTTCTAACTAGGTGGTATTATATGACAGGAGCAAATACCATGAAGCCAGACTGCCTGGGTCTAGATCCTGACTCCACCTTTTTTTTTTTGGCCTTTCGGCCATGCCAATGGCATATATAAGTTCCTGGGCCAGGGACTGAACTCACACACAGCAGCAACCTGAGCCACAGAAGTGACAATACCAGATCCTTAACTCACTGAGTCACTGGGGAACTCTTTTTAAAACTGAAGCATAGGTGATTAACAATGTTGTGTTTTATATATATACATGTATAATGTCTTATACATAATGTTATACATACACTTAGTGTGTGTGAATATATATACATATGTGTGTGTCTATATACATTTTTTTCCATTATGGTTTAGCACAGGATATTGAACATAGTTCCCTGGGCTATACAGTAGGACTTTTCTTAGTTTATCTATTTTATATACAGTAGTTTACACCTGCTAATTCCAAACTCCTAATTTATCCCTCTCCCACCTTTCCCCCCCCTTTGGTAACCATAAATTTGTTTTCTCTGTGAGTCTGTTTTGAAAATAAGTTTATACGTTTGACTCTACACCTCTTATTAGCTATGTGACCTTGGGAAAACTACTTAAACTTACTGTGCCTTAGTTTCCTTATCTGTAGGTCAAGAGTAATACTACAATGTTATCACTATAAGGTGGTTGTATTAAATGAGTTATATATGTAAAACACTTGGAATTGTGTCTGTGGCACAGTTCAAGGCTATTTAGTTAAAAACTCTTACCAGGGGAGTGTAAAATTAGGGGGATTTAGAAGACAGGTGAAAAAAAAATGAAGCAACACCTAAATCAAAGTCAGAGCAGTATTACATTTTGTTGCATGTTCCTGTTGTGGCTCAGCGGGAACAAACCCGACTAGTATACACGAGGACATGGGTATGATCCCTGGCCCCACTCAGTGGGCTAAGAATCCTGTGTTGCCTCGAGCTATGGTGTAGGTCACAGATGCAGCTCAGATCTGGCATTGCTGTGGCTGTGGCACAGGACGGCTGCTGCAGCTCTGATTCAACCCCTAGCCTGGGAACCTCCATGTGTCTCGGGTGTGGCCCTAAAAAGACAAACAAACAAACTGTATTTTATTGAGTAAGACTGCCTTGAGAATCTAAGCACTACTAATGCCAATGTGCTAAAATTGAAGGAGAAAACCTCTAAAGAAGGATAATGGAAACGAAGAGTGGGCTCAGGAAAGGGGTGCTTTCAAAGTCTACGAATACAGTAGTTTGAGAAGAAATGCTTGAAACATGACTTCCTGGTAACAATGACTCTACTGGGAGATTATTCAAAGAGGCCACGTGGTTTTTGTTTGAACCACAAGAAGTTATGGTACCTCTTTCAGTCCAGTTCAATGGAAAGCAAAGTTGGTTTCACTTAAGCCAACATGATTACCCTTCAGATTGAGCAGAGATGTGGGAAATGTGAATTCACAAGAAGACTAACTTAACTTTCCACTACTTAAGGCAAGATCTTGAAACCTGAAGACAACTCTGAATTTCCAAGAGCGAAAATCATGTTGCAGAGAAAAATCAAAATCTTGAATTTGTCACGTTCGGCCAGTCAACGTGTAAACTCAGAAAAGCACCGAAAGAACTCTGAACTCCAACGGCTTTTTCTTATTCATCATTTACTCCCCCTATTCTGGTTTATAACATTCATTTTTTACTCTTGGGAATCAACTGGCTCATCTGCAGCCCCCATGTGGCTCCCAAGAGGTGAACTTTCTCTTCCTCTCTGAAGATGGGCATGTGACTCAAGCCTGGCTACCTCAATGTGATTGGTTCAAAGCTACAACACAGGACTCAAGTGGGTCGACAGGCTGCTGAGGACATTTTCCTGGGACTACTGGAAAGAGAGATGGATCTGGGATTGACAAACTTGTGGGACAGAATTCTGTCTTCTTCAGTTCCACTTGAAAAGAGCCCAAGAATGAAGGCAACACAGAGGAAGACAGAGCAAAGGGACAATGAACCAATACTTCTATAAACTTGTTCAGGCATCAGGGTCCAGTCATGCTTGCAGCCAGCTATACCACTAGACTTGCCAATTACAGTAAGCAATTATTAGTCCCCATGCCCCACTTTTTTTTTTTTTTTTTTTTGGCTTAAGCCAATTTAAGTTCCATTTCTATGGCAAATCAAAGTCTTCAGACAAAAATACGTCAATAAATAAGCACTAGGAAATACATAAGCAACAGCTTTAGGATGATACAGAGCATTCCAATTCCACTGAGCAAACATGTCATGCCATGTGCAAAAAACCACAATAAATAATAGAACGACAGGAATAAAAGTGGAAACTAAATAGGTGGTTTCCTATACAAGAGCCAGATTCCTAATACCTTTACAAGAGAAAAGGGCTTCTTTACAAAGGAATCAAGTCTAGGCTCCAATTCTAATGATTTTTAGATGCTTTTCTTTCAAACCAGATGTGGTTTGAAAGTGTGAAGTCTCCTTATGGAGGTATATCTGCCCTCCCCACCCCCACATACATATACCTAACTGTCGGCTCACGTAATAAACGGACCTATGATTTAAGGACTTGGGTAGAAATAGATTGGCTATGACCAAAACTTTTTAAGTGGGTCCAACTGGAAAACTGCCCTTTTCTCCAGTGACTCTAAAACTGGTACTTGTCACCAAAAAGGTTGACAGCAATTTTAGAGTTCTATAGAGTTTATAAAATAGATTATATTTATAGATGCCTATCAGCCATTCTATGGATGAGGGAAATTAGCACCAAGATATTAATCAAAGCTAGCAGTGGTGCAGAGGGTGAAATCAGAATTTAAAAGTGGTTTCTGCCAAGATCTTTTCTTCTCATTATCTAAATACAATTAGGCAAATGATCAGGACATAACAAAACAAAGATTCTATAAAAAGTGATTTATAAGAGAACAAAGCCCAGCAGCATTAACTTGAATTACAATGATTTTAAAGGGCTGTTGCTTAAAGTATCACTGCTCTCAAGTATTAATATTTAGAAACAATTTTAAATCTCTTTTTTTAAAAATTTTAAGTACCTAAGTTTTTAATGACCACATAATGCTCTTAAAGTAAATTATTAAAGCGAGGAAAACTCTGAAATAGATTCGCAGGCTTCCACTCATTAATCAAAAAATGATACCCACTGCAAGCATTTGCAGGTAACACCAGATATATCTCTAAGGGTGGCTTTACTAAAATATTTGTATCTAGGTCCATAAGGACACAGAGATTGTTCTAATATAAATGCTGCACAAAACCAGAGATCTGCATGTAAAACAGCCTGCCTCTATTTCCTGGGGCCTGAATGAAACAGAAGAGAGGGAAACACATCCCTCCCCATGGCCCCCAACACTCAATTTGCAAACCATCATGCATCTACATATACAGGAGTTTTATATGTGTATATGTTTGCTTGTTGCATGATATATAAATATATTAAATATAATGTAGTATTATATTCAGTCCATACATCAATGATTCAATGCTACTATGAATATATTTATGTGATGTCAATAATGCAAGGTGGTTGAGTCTCAGTCTTTTTAAAGGACAACCATAGGTAGGGGAAATATTAAGATGTAGGACAGAAGCCTTTCACTTCAGCTATCAGAGGATTAACATATCATTTACTTAGAGTGATACTTTATCAGTGGTAGAGAGTCAAATGGGATAATCCGTTTTAGTCACACTTAGGATAAAAATCAGAACAAAAATCAACACCAATATAGATAGATAGGAATCAAATTTGTAGCATTCCCCAGCATCCATTTCTTAACATTGTGTAAAGTCATTTGTGAAGAAACAAAGAAGAGGCCTAATCACTGAGCTATAACCGGCCAGTAGTTGGCACCAATTTTATAAAACTAGAGCTAGGGAGTACGTCATTGATTGATTTTGGCTGCACCTGAAGCATGCAGAGGTTCCCAAGCAAGGGATGGAACCCATGCCAAAGCAGTGACCACACCAGGTGCTTAATCTGCTGAGCCACTGGGGAACTCCTCATTGATTTACTATGTAGGGATGCGAATAACAATGAAAACGACATCACTGCAAGTTTAATAGTGGGAGAATTTTTTGTGAATCACTGTCACTCTGAAAAAAATAAGTACATACCCGCTCTTACTAAGAGGATCAAAACTGCCCTTAGATATAAATCTTTTCCATTTTATGAGGCAACTCTCAACAGATCCTGTAAGTATTCCTACGGCGGTGCTGGACATGGTGATTTAGAATCTACTCTTAAAATAGTGGTGTGAAACCCTCCATCGAAAAGGCATTTCATGAGGAAAAGCATGAACAGTGGGAGCTGATGGCTATGTAAAACAAGAAAGCAACATCGAATCATTCTTACTTGAGAAACGATTGGAAATCTTCGCATACGGCTTCACAGCCTGGCCACTTGCATACGCCGTGTCCATAGAGAGGATGGCTGTGAGGATGCTCCTCGTGGGACAAACTGAAAGAAAACACACAGAGGACAAGAGAATGAACTGGATGCCCAGGACCATCGCAGCAGATGTAAAAGCAAGAGGAGCCAGCCCACGTGGCCAAAGGTGGACATAAGTCAATCTGTGCTTTCCTCGTCCCATGGAATTAACTGATTAACTTTGCATTGTGCTTTATTCCAAGTAAGAGTTAAGCTTTGAAACATAAGCAGTCCAATATGAGAAATATACTGCCGTGCATGAAAAAGTGCTTGAGAGGCTATTGTTAGAGGCAAAACTCCCTACTCAGATGGCAAAGGGGTCTTTAAAGGCTGAAAGTTATCACTTGATTCACATAAAGAAAATTAGAAAATCTGCACTTGATTTTGAAATTTCCTGCTCTTTTCTACCCAAAACATTATGGTTTTTTTTTCCTCTTTCCTCCGGCCACCAACAGCTTTCGTATAATTGGACATTCTTTTCTCAAGTTAATGCAGAGGATAGTACAATCAAATAATTCAGAATAAAATAATTTACAAAGACAAATGCATCCAAGTAGATGATTAACTCAAAAAAAAAAAAAAGTGGCAGAAATATTCTATGCCTAAATTACTGACCCCAAAAGTTAAAGAAAACTTGGCATGAACATGAAGGGGTTAATCCTCCAGTGGGGTTCCAATCAATAGGTAATGATTCGGCCACATGGATCCAGGTCACAGGATGCTTTGATCCATGCGACGTGGTGCTGAGGGAAGTTATCTGTTGCCCTTGCTGATGAACCATATTCTCAAATATTTTCTCTATTAGGTTTCTGCATCCAGACTTCTTTCTACAGTTCTTTCCATAACTTTAGATTCCATCAAATTGAAATGTAAAACTAGCACTAAGAATTCTGGTTTGTACTGAAGCGCATTCTCTTCAGCAAAAGGGCTATTTTGCAACTTACTCCACTGCTTCTGCCTGACTTTCAACTTAAAGCGCACTGAATTATGGTTACACACACACACATATACGCAGAGTCTTGTATTTTGTATTATCACCTGGATGCATATTCATATATTTTATCAATTCATATACACAGAGCAGATATACACAAATGCCACTTGTCCCTGACTTATAATTAATCCGCAGTGAGCATATTATGAACATTTAAACTGAGTCATTAATACCAAATACACGTATACACCCAACAACATCTTATCAAAGATCCAGAGATCTCCCTATGCTTTTGAATAATGTGGTTAGAAATCTAATATAATTTGAAAATGACACACTACTTAGCCTTAAAACAGAAAATAAATCTGGGAAACAACTCAAAAATGCAGGAAACAACTCAGGAAAGCACTGAAAGGTGCTCCCATGAGAGAAAAGAATGACAGAAGTGGGAAGTTCCCATCATGGCTCAGCAATAATGAACCCAATTAGTATCCATGAGGACACAGGTTCAATCTCTGGGCTCGCTCAGTGTGTTAAGGATCCAGCATTGCTGTGAGCTGTGGTATAGGTTGCAGATGCAGCTTGGATCTGGTGTTGCTGTGGCTGTGGTGTAGGCCTGCACCTATAGCTCTGATTCAATTCCTAGCCTGGGAACTTGCACATGCTGCAGGTGTGGCCCTTAAAACAAACAAACAAACAAACAAACAAACAAACAAAACAAAAGACAGATATGAACTAAGGTAGCTATGGAGAGACTTATAAACCCCAAAGATAAAATGATATTCTCTGAGCAGTTAGGAGGATTAAATTCCACTAGCAAGACTGACTACCTATCAATTTTTATCTTCAGATTTTTTAAAAGAATAAAAGAGGTATGATACAAAAACAGAATTTTAAAAGACTACTGGCAACATTTCAAATCTAAGACTCCTAAGTACCAGGATTCTCAGAATATGTGAGGTGGAAGGAAATCATTTAAGAAGAAAATCATTCCTACCAAGTATCATATAAGGAAAAAGAAAAAAAAAAATCATAATTACTCTTTCCTTACCAATTTTATTAAGTTTTAAAGTATTTTCATAATTCTAAATGAGTTAGTATATATTTGCTGTAAAAACACTGTAAAATCTTTGAAAAGAAAAAATTACCCTCAGGTACATAGACCCACACATTTTTGACAAATTAAACATTTCTATCATTCTTTTAAATTGAAGACCATTTTGTAAATAATTTCTGATGTTATCAACTAATTCTCAAAAGCCTTATTTACTGATGTGTCACAGTTCATCACAAACCATCTTAGCTGCCAAAACTGATCCTTCTAGCCATTCCTCTTTTTTCGGGGTCTTTTTAGGGTCACACCCATGGCACATGGAGGTTCCCTGGCTAGGGCTTGAATTGGAGCTGAAGCAGCCAGCCTACACCACAGCCACAGCAACTCAGGATCTGAGCCGAGTCCGTGACCTATACCGAAACTCATGGCAACACCGGATCCTTGACCTACTGATCAAGGCCAGAAATCAAACCCACATCCTCATGGATGCTAGTCAGGTTTGTTAACTGCTGAGCGACGATGGGAACTCCCATTCCTCTATTTTGGACACTGAGATTCCCTTCATGTTCCTAATATTCATGAATAATGTTAGAAATAAAACTCATCAGCCCAAACATCCCAGTATATAACTGATTTTTACCAGAAGATACATTCAGAGAAATGAAATCACTCTTTTAGAGTCCTAAGTTTTAAAACTGACCATGAATACTCTTTTAAGTTGCTTGTGAGAAATGCTAATTGCCTATTCTCAGCCATTATACGTATTTTGTGTGATTCTTTACATTGGAAATGAGGCACCTCAACCAGTTAGGATGTATAAAAATTGCATCACCAGTTAAAAACTGCCAATGGTTATTTGACTGTTCTGGGTGGGTTAAGTCAAGAGGGTTCTAAAAGGAACAGTATGAAAGAAAGCAATATGCTTTCACTAGAGGAATTTACGACTAGACACAAATTGTACACGATTTAACGTGTTTGCACCCTCACTCCCTACATAATTTGGTTGCCTTACTTGTGAAGGCCTCCTTGGCCTGAATAAAAACTACTCTCGGAGTTCCCATCATAGCTCAGCAGACAGCGAACCCAACTAGCACCCCTGAGGACATGGGTTCCATCCCTGGCCTTGCTCAGTGGGTTAAGGATCTGGCATTGCTGTGAGCTGTGGTGCCGAGGCTGAGATCTGATATTGCTGTTGCTCGGGCATGGGCCAGCGGCTACAGCTCCAATTGGACCCCTGGCCCGGGAATCTCCATATTCCGTGGGTGTGGCCCTAAAAAAAAAAAAAGACAGAAAGACAAAACAAAACAAAACACTACTCTCCTCTAGGAATTTATGCTGAGTTCAAGTTGGTATCCTTATTTCAAAGTAAGAAGAGATGACAAGCTTCTAAAGCCTTATAAAGATAACCAGTCACACCTGAAGGCTAGAGAAAGGCCAACTCATGGCACCCCTGCATCTTTACACACTTAGAAGACCTGGAAAGGTGCCTCTACGTTAAAACTGTATTTTTTATTATGAAAGGATTATAAACTCTTCTTTTTAAAAGTTCACCTCATACTGTGCTGGCTCCTCAACTTGGACCACTCCCCTTGCTCACCTAACATCCCCATGCTGCTCGACATCCCGCAGACACACCATCACTGCACTGCATTCTTCTTCTCATGGACTAGAGTTTACAAAAAAGGAAACACACGATACATACTACGGTCACTTGCTTTTCCCATTTGGAAACTTTAAAATATACAACTGCCTGAAATAAAGTGCTTCGTTTTGGAAGGAGAAAGAAAAGCCTGGCAGCGGTGCCCAGGCAGAGTATCTCTGGAAAGATCTATAAGATACTGAACACTTGCTGACTCTGGGGGAGGAGCCTGGGAGTTGCGGAGGGGGGCAGGGGAACTGCATTTTCACCTTATCACTTTTTATATCTTTTCAAATTTTAATTCTGTGTGTGGTGGATATTTTTGGCTGTGCCATTGTTAAATGTATGTACACACACACACACACACACACACACACACGCACGCACGCAAACCCCCATAGAGACATACACACGCATGGAATAATCAAGTGGGGGCAGGACTTCATTTTCGGACTGCCACTTGCCCTGAGGGTGGTACAGCAAGTGCTGTACACCTGCTGCCTGAGTGGCTGGTCTCCCTTCTGGCAGTGCAGTCATTCTGGATGAAGCATCCTCAGACCCTACCAGATGTACCTCTGAATGGGAGCTTTTCTGTTTCATCAGGAAAGGGTTGAACAAGTCTTTATATGCTTACTACCTTTCAGGACTTGCTACCAAGAGAGAGAAGACAGGAATTTTTTTTTTTTTTTAAAGTGAGTATTGGAATTTTAAAACCTGAATTAATTTAGAATTTCATTTTCAGGATGAAACTTGGTGGAAAAATGACCATCTCAACATCTTGTGGTCAGATGGAGCCTGTGGGTTTAAACAAACTGTTCAAGGGTAGTTCACTGATGTGAGAAGTATAACTTCTGAAAGGCTGCCAAGATCAGGGTTGAATCAAGATGTATTTGATTTTAAAGGGATTTAAACATGTTACGCCCAAAATTAAGCTTCAAAAATTGAGGGTCATGTGTCGAATAAGCTACTTTTTTACTATCAACTCCTAGGCTGAAAATTCCTAGTGGCAGTCACAGCATCCAATTCATTTTTACCTACTTAGCACCTAACATTGAACATGGGCTCAATAAGCATTAGATGAATTCATGAATGAGCAAACAATAAACAATTAAATTACTCTTTTTAGTTACTATGTGCATACATACTCAATTAACATTTGCCTTTAAAAAAAAATTCTTGAAAGTAAAAACCAGAATGATACCAATCCCTCTGACAAAATAGCATTTTGACAGTTTCTATTATTTAATTTTACTCCAAATATATAAAATAATAATAGTATGCAACTGACACAAGTAGTTGATTTAAATTTCTTCTAATAATCCCTGGTATGTAAAAATTATATCTTGTAACACAAAAAAGTGATGGCGTTTCAGATCAGAAGGAACCAGCTTGCCATGAAAAGTATAATTACACAAAAAAACAGGTAATAAGGATTCCTGACATTACATGATACTAAATACACTCTATATTATTCAGTGTGGTGTAACGGTCATTCTTAATGACATTTATTTATGACTTTTGGGGGGTATTTAT
This sequence comes from Sus scrofa, assembly GCF_054392235.1. Lineage (NCBI taxonomy): Eukaryota > Metazoa > Chordata > Mammalia > Artiodactyla > Suidae > Sus > Sus scrofa. The sequence goes on from NC_139395.1 coordinate 67,241,418, forward strand.
TCTTCTTATATCAAAGTGCACCAGCCAGGGTCCTAAAGGTTAACACTGACTTCAGCCTTTGAGAAGATTTTATAGAATGGTCATGGTTTTATAGAATGGTCATTTATAGAATGGTCAATGGTACTCACAATTACCTTCCCAAGTTCACTACTTTCTTAAAACTTGAAATTATGATCACTAAATCCACTTTCTGAAACCAAGAGCCACTTCTTATTGCAGTCTGTAGACTTTAGCAATCCTGCTGTTAGTCCTGTAAGCTAATTTTCCCTGTGGTAGTGAAGAGACTAATTTTTGATAGGGATGCAAGGCACAGACACCTCAGAGAAAAGGTGACCATCCTACACCACTGGTGGGAATGTAAACTGGTACAGCCACTTTGGAAAACAGTATGAAAGTTCCTCAAAACAAAACAAAACAAAACAAAAAATACCTAAAAATAGAGTTGCCATATGATGCAGCAATCTCACTTCTGGGCATATATCTGGAAAAGATGAAAACTCTTAATTTGAAAAGGTACCTACACTCTAATGTTCACAGCATCGCTATTTATAATAGTCAGGACATGGAAGCAACCTAAATTTCACTGACAGATGAGTGGATAAAGAAGATGTGGTATATATATACAATGGAATATTATTCAGCCATAAAAAATGATGCCATTTGCAGCAACATGGATGGAACTAGAGATTATCACTCAAAGAGAAGTCAGACAGAGGACGATAAATATATCACTTGCATATTGAATAAAAAAATACAAATGAACTTATTTACAAAACAGACTCGCAGACACAGAAAACAAACAAATGGTAACCAAATAAGAAGTGGAGTGGGGAGGGATAACTTAGGAGTTATGAATTAATGGATACAAAATAAAATAGATAAACAATAATGTCTTACTCTATAGCACAAGGAACTATACTCAATATCCTGTGATAAACTATAAATGGAAAAGAATCTTAAAGAAAAAGCACAGACACCTATGTGTATCACAAGATGCTTCCTACCAACGTCAGTGCCAAATTTCTTTTCTCCAGGGCACAACTCTAGCTTTTCCTATGCCCTGATCTATGTTCTCATGAGTGTTTGTAAAGTCTTGTCCCTATTTGCTTTTTCCTGTTTCCAAATTTGCCCTATCTTCATTTTCTTAATTTTTTTTCATCTGTAACAAAAGGCTACATCTGTGCCTACAAGGATTTATAACTTCTCTCCTTGCCTCCTCCCTACCCCCAAAATCAACCCCAAATTATAAACTGTATTGCATTTCACTAGCATGTTATATGATACATTAAATGATAGAAGACTGTTTGGTCACTCTCTAATGACTCACAATGATGGAACGCATTTTTCTAAGTTTTACTGAGGTAGAGTCCAGATCCCATACTACTCACTCATTTAAAGTGTACAACACCATAGTAATACATAAAGTATACAATGCAATATTCATGAAGTTGTAAAAACATCACTGTGATGTAATTTTAGAACATTTTTTTAAATTACAGCAAAAAGAAATCCTGGACCCATTAGCACTCACTCCCATCTCTTTCCAGCCCCCACCTCCTAGCAACCACTAATCAACTCTCTATTTCTAGAGATCTGCCTATTCTGGACATTTCATATACCTGGAATGCGGTCTTGTGTGCCTGGTTTCTTTCACTTATCATAATGTTCTGGAGGTTCATCCACACTGTAGCTTGTGTCAGGGCTTCATTTCTCTTTTGATGGCTAAATACTCTTCACTATATGTATATAACACATCTTATATGCTCATCTGCTGATTAACATTTGGGCTGTTGCCACATTTTGGCTACTGTGAATAGAGGTGATACAAAATATGCATATACATGTACCTGTTTGAGTACGTGTTCTCAAATATTTTGGCCTATATCTAAGAGTAGAATTATTGGGTCATGTGGTAACCATGGTCAGTGTTTTTGTGGAACTGCCTATTTTCCAAAGCAGCTACATTACTTTAGATTCTCACCACCACTGTTTGAGGCTTCCAATTTTTCCATACCCTTGCCAACACCTGTGTGTCTTTATCTTAACCATACTAGCAGATGTAAATAGGTACCTTCTTGTACTTTTGATATGTGTTTGCTTAAAGATTAATGATGCCGAGGAGCTCCCGTCATGGCGCAATGGAAACAAATCTGACTAGGAACCATGAGGTTGCGGGTTTGATCCCTGGCCTCGCTCAGTGGGTTAAGGATCCGGCATTGCCATGAGCTGTGGTGTAGGTCGCAGATGAGGCTCGGATCCCCTATTGCTGTGGCTGTGGCACAGGCCAGCAGATACAGCTCCGATTAGACCCCTAGCCTGGGAACCTCCATATGCCGCAGGTGTGGCCCAAAAAAGACAAAAAAAAAAAAAGTTAATGATGTCAAGCATCTTTGCCTGCCATCACTTCTGTATCTTCTTTAAAGAAATGTCTTTTCAAATCCTTTTCCCATTAAGAACACACTGGGTCCTTTTTATTGTAGAGCTGCAAAAGGTTTTTTCCTGTACATGTTTTCTGCATGCAAGTCCATTATGAGATATACGATTTGCAAACATTTATTCCCATTTTGTGGATTGGCTTTCCAGTTTCTCGATGGTATGCTTTGAAACACAAAAAATTTAAATTTTGATCAAGTCCAATTTATCTTCCCTCACCTTTGGTTCCTTGTGCTTTTGGCATCACATCTAAGCAGCCACTCACTAAGGCAAAAAGTAATAAAGACCTATTCCTGTTTCCTTCCAAGACCTGTAGCCCTCACTTTTGATCAATTTTGAGTTGATTTTATATATTGTGTGAGGGAGGTGTCCAACTTTACTCTTTAGCAAGTTGCCCCAGCACCATCTGATGAAAAGATTATTCTATCAGAAATGATTTGTCTTGGCACCTGTTCCAAAAGCCAAATGACCATAAATGTAAGTTTTGGAGCTTTTCTTTTTTCTTTTCATGGCTGCACCTGTGGCATACAGAAGTTCCCAGACTAGGAGTTGAACCGGAGCTGAGGCTGTGGTCTACATCACAGCCATGGCAACACTGGATCCAAGCCACATCTGCAACCTATGCTGCAGCTTGCGGCATCACTGGATCCTTAACTCACTGAGCGAGGCCAGGAATCAAACCTGCATCCTCACTGACACTATGTCGGGTTCTTAACCTGCTGAGCCACAACAGGAACTCCTGGAGCTTTTTTTTCCCCTTCATTTTTGCTGAATTTCTTTTTCCTCAATGTACTGCATTGTACTCATAATATAAATCACTTTTGAAATTATATTGTTATAACTTCTGAATTCTGATTGGGGGGAGCAGAGATAAACTTTTACTAAAATTAAACCTGAGCGACTAAGCATTTCGAAGAATGAGTGCCTAGGGACAACTCTGTTTTCAAGATCCTGTTGGCCCTCTGTGTGTGGAAAAATCTTTTTCGAATATACTCTGTGGATCTCTTGGCATAACACATAAATGGAACAGAACTTGACTGCTTCCTGGGGGCCAATACTATTTCTCTATGGGGAGGGCTGGATGCCAGGTGAATGAAGACCTCATGCTTCATTACAGATGTGCTAATAACCAGGTACCTTGCAAGTCATTTAACTGCTCTGACTTCCCATTCCTCATTTGAAAACCAAAGGGAAACACAAAACAGGACCTGGGTTGCTTCTCCCAGTGGGAGAGGCTCCACCAAACTTCTTTCTACCAGTTACGCAGATGGAGGAGGGAGTGGGCACAAATGAACTATCTTGTTCCTGACAAGAAAAATGAGGAGGTGCTTAATGAGTATCGGTGAAAGGGATGAATGAGATCTGTGTCCTTACCTCTTCCAGGGAGCAGGAAGCCATCCCCTTCTAAGCCTTTCCCCACCCCTGCAACTACATATTCCCCAAAGCACAACTAAGCCCTTTTCTCACTTCCTTTGACGTAGAAGCTGGTCTGCCTCCATCCTTTCCCCACTGGCCACCTTCCTCGTTCCCGCCACGCTGGCCTTTCAAAACCATCCAGCCAACATTAGTATGGTGCTGACGCTGAGACAGCCACCCAGGACAGCAAAGATGAAGGCCAGTCCTGTGACACACCACCTCTGTGCCTTTCTATGGCTCAAGCCTTTCATCGTCTTTTTTTCTTTCCAATTCTTCAGTCTCATCTCCACACGCACATGCGTCTTTATGTCCATCCCATGATTACACTGTTAGCCAGGGAACCTTCGCCTCTCAGACCGATCACAGCCTATGATTCTGGCTGGGTGACAAGGAGATGCTCATGCCTTGCCAAAACATGAAACTCACCCCAGAGGCCTCAGGTTTGTGGAAAGGTGTTCTCTTCATACACCATTTCAAGGCTGTTAATTAAGGTACTTTACACTAAGCTGAGATCGTTAACAAGAGCAAATGTCAGCAGAAGCCACTATCACGTTAAAGCTTTTCCTTTGCTTTGCTTAATTCTTCAACAATTTACACAAAACAACCCACTTGCCCTTTTCTCTTCACTTTGCAGTTCTTACCACATTTCCTTGCCTTCTACTTTTGCTACCATATCCTACTCCCAATGAGATTTTAAGTGAACATATCGAATTTCTTAGGTTTGAATATGAGAGTATTTGACTTTGTGAGTGATGACATGACATCTGAAAATACAACACAATCAGACTTCAGACGTTTGTACACTAAATGCTGAAGAACTAATTGATATGAAACATTTGTGATACATACAGTAAAGTCACCTTGAACAAAACCAAACTAGATGTGCTGGCTTTGAAATTTGATCACAGAGCACCATATAAAAAAGAGCAATGTAGATGCATAACAGCAAAAGAGATGGTTTCTTGTGTATCAAGCACAACTTTCCACTTTAGAGTTTATTCTTCGAATATTTTTCAGACTAAAGTGTAACTCCTCAAAATCAGCCAGAAGTCAAACCCCGAGTCTCTGGTAGTAAATAAAAAAATAGATTGAGTTCCTTCATGTGTTATATCGTAGTATCTGAGGGGAAAGGTCTTATACCTGCCCAGGAGAGCGCCAATGATATGTGGGAATGGGGGAAGCCGTGATTTGAGCAGTGCGTCTTTTTTTCTGGTGCCCTCAAAGAAATGAACTTTCTCTTAGCTTTTACTGAAAACACGCCAAGAGGCTGATGGGCTGCTGCTTTCACACCGAAGAGGTCGAAGCCGGCCGAGGAACCACATTTCCAGCACACTACCTTAATTTTCGCTTTTTGCCCATTACACAGATACACCATCTCCAGAATTTATTAATCAATTCTCCAAAAGTGAGCTGGCAATTGGTTCTACACCCTACCACAAAGACAAGGGTGTTTTATTAAAGCCTATTAAAGGGCCTACAATAGAGCAAGGCAAGCTGGGGTTCTCGGCAAATGGGGAGATGCACATACATGCCTTGCCTCTCTCTCTTTTGCTCTCCCACACATCGAAGCCCTGACTCTCCTTCCCCAGAACGCTCATCATCTCAATTTTCGGCTGCTTTTCAAATCATGTTTAATTAGAGGATTTCACATTCCCTTGTGATATGATATTCATGAGTAAAACTTGCAATTGGAGTGACTGTGAATTAGTCTATTAAGGGCCAGATTTGTGCTTTTAAACAATGATGGAGATTATTGTTATTATCTGCTCTCAATATTGTGCCTCGAGATGTGAGGGCTACCTTAACTAACTTCACATCTGAAATACAAGCTATTAACTATTTATGTCTGGGGTGTTTTTTTCTTTTTTTTCTTCCCTTGAAATACAAATTATCCTGAAAGAAGTACAGGGTCACCTCTCCACAAGGGTCCCTAGGGTATGGCCCACTATGCAGTGAGCTGGGTGAATCTGAAAGATATATATAAATACCCTCTCTTTTGTAGTTACAGGGTCATGTTCATGTGTACTGGAACAAAACTGGACTCATATTTCAGCTTTGGGACTACTCTGCAGAGTAATTACTCATGGAACCCATTTCTGAGAATCAATTTAAGAAAAAAAATTAAAATTTTACTTTAAAAAAATAAAGATTTTGAGTTTCCACTGTGGCAAAATGGGTTATGATCTGGCTTGTCTCTGTGGAGGCACTGGTTTGATTCCCAGCCTGGTACAGTGGATAAGGGTATGGCATTGTTGCAGCTGTGGTGAGGCTCAAAGCTCCAGTTTGGATGATCCCTGGCCTGGGAACTTTCACATGCCATGGTGCAGCTGAAAAAAAAAACAGTAATAAAGATGTGATGGAGCATGATAATGTGAGAAAAAAGAATGTATACATGTATGTGTAACTGGGTCACCATACTATACAGTAGAAAATTGACAGAACACTATAAACCAGCTATAATGGAAAAAAAATCATTATATATACATATATATATATAAATAAAAGATTTGACTTAAAAATTTTTAAGATCGTTGACTTCGCTAAAAGGATTAAAACTGTATCAATGGGTAAGAATACACATTCTTCCTTTTATCACTGCTAATCATAGAGTAATGCGTCTCAAATTTCATTATAGATATAAATCACCTGGAGATCTTTTTCACATGCAGATTCTGATCCAGCAGTTTGAGGATGGGGCCCAAGACTATGCATGTCTAACATGCTTCTGGATGATGCTGATGGTCCTGGTCTGTGGTCCCTACTTCAGTTCTAAGGATCTTGAGAGTCCCCTGTTCTAGATCTGACCTCAAAGTGAGCATGCTCAAAGAAACACTTGTAAGGTGTCCCCTCTATTAGTAGTGGGTTGAAAAGCAAGGTGGAGATGGAAAAATATCAGGAGGTGGGGGGATGGGCAACCTCACCAAGCAACAAATTCATAAAAACTCCTGTTGGCCGAAAGTTATTTAAGAATTATATGCAAGACTTTTTTTTTTCTCCTTAATATAACGAGGCAGGTAAGACTGGAATAAGTTAGCACAGGGAAAAGGTCATTTCCTATTTCTGTTTAGCGAACACTGATTTTACAGATCTGACCAATGATTTGGTTAGAGAATAATGTGTGCCAGGCATTATATAGATCAGGAGCACCCTGGAATAAACTTTTGAGTCTGGGTTGGACAACAACCAAAGCTTCACAGATCCTCAAGTCTAGGTCCGCCTTAGCATCTTCTGAGTCTTCATTATATTCCTGATCCCGGGAAGACAGCGTGTGTGTGTCAATAAGTAGGATCTTTTTTTTTTTTTTAAGGGCTGCACCCGCCGCATATGGAGGTCCCCAGGCTAGGGGTCCAATCGGAGCTGTAGGTGCAGGCCTACACCACAGCCACATCAATGAGGGATCCGAGCCTCGTCTGCAACCTATACCACAGCTCACGGCAATGCCAGATCCTTAACCCACTGAGCGAGGCCAGAGATTGAACCTGCATCCTCATGGATGCTAGTCAGGTTCGTTAACCACTGAGACACAACTTCTAGTATCTCCAATTTCTGAATTCAGAGATATTATTTCTTAGGACCAGGCTTATTGTACTTAAATTTAAAAAATGACTCAATTCAGAGACCTCCCCAGTGGCCTAGTGGTTAAGGGCTCAGTGCTATTACTGCTGTGGTGCAGGTTTGATCTTTGGTCTGGGAACTTCTGCATGCCACAGGCATGGCCAAAAAAAAAAAAAAAAAAAAAAAAAAAGAAGACTTGATTTAAAGAAAATAATATAAATAGTAACAACCTAAGCACATGTGGCAAACCTCATGACAATGGGGCACATATTCAAGTGACTAAACCTTAGGAAAACAAAAACCCATGAAGTATTCCTCAAGGAGATCCAGTCTATAAACAGACTTACTTCTAGAGTGGACAGTGACCCAGTGATTAACTCTCATTAATCTGAATTTTCAATAGTGAAGGAAGAAGAGCCTCAGGAAGTTTAGGTCATCCTAAACTTCAGGAACAAAGACCCACAGATACCCCAAGAGTACGGTGCAGTGTGTCCAATGTTTCGAGGACTAGAATCTATCATTCAGAATGCAGAAGGATCCCGCGTGTAGGCTACAGATATGACTGGTAATCACCTGCTTGACCAATGGTGAACCGGAGGTTGAGTGCCATGCCAGGTCATAAGTTTGGCTGTTACTTTCTTTACCATCCCCTCCAATCTGGCTCACCTCCCTTTTTAACTACACTGGTCAAAACATGCCATCTCGATCCTTAGACACCAGAACTATGTGGCACAGGAGGACATGGAGCAGAGAGGGAGAGCTTGAGCTTCTGAGGCTGGCTGGTGCGTTCTGACCAATCACACACACAGAGCAGGTGATGACAAAGGCAGAATGCCTGTGTGCGCATGGGGATGATATAGGTATAAATAAAGGAAGAGAACAAGAAGAGGCACAGGTCCAGCCTTTGTTTCTGATACCATTAAGGGCTATTCCAAGGTTGTGAGAGTTTCCCACTGGCAGCATTAACACTGGGATCTCGCTAAGAAAAGAGAATGTCTTCCAAAGAGTGGCTGTGAGCAACTGTTTCAGTACAGACATAGGAATCGCTAATCCAAAAAATATTAGCACCATTAGGCAGGCATGTGCACTACGGCAACGCGAGTCCACACGTGAGAGGAAGCAACAAGACCCAGAAAACCAAAGGGCATAAATCCAAGTTCCAATACTAATTCCTCGCATTGAATCCTTGTCCCTAATACTCTGTGCAAGGCAGTGCCGTTATGCTCCAGACCAGAAGAATCATGTAGCTGAAGTATGGAGCCAGGTAGGAAAGCAGGAGGAGAAGGGACAAGGGAGTTAAAGAAATAAAATGGCTCAAAACCACTGGGCGCTTATATTTATTCCTTAGAATTATTTCCCACTTTATGTGGTTACTTTTACTTCTCAGTAGGACAAGATGCTTCATTAATGCCCATTAGATTAAAATCTTCTCTGCCCTAAATTCAGCACATTTTATTGAACACCTACTTTGTGATAAGCATTGTGTTGGGTTCCTAGATCAGAGTTTAAAACTGAGATTGGTAAGAATATCCGAGGGTGGGTGTTAAGACAGTATTAAAGTTTCTGTAGGCATGTGTTAAGAGAACATTAGAACTCTGGCATGAATATATCATTGTGTGCGTAGTGTGCATATGGGTACAGATTTCTCACCCTCTTTAATTTTTTATAATATAGGTTCTATACTCGGCATGTATATAATTGATGAAAAGTACCTTTAAGAGGGGTACATGTTCAAAGTTTTAATATGTTCAAAGTTACTGTTGTGCCTCAGAGGGTTACAAACCCAACTGGTATCCACGAGGACTTGGGTTCAATCCCTGACCCTGCTCAGTGGGTTAAGGATCTGGCATTGCCATGAGCTGTGGTGTAAGTCACAGATGTGGCTCAGATCTGATGTTGCTGTGGCTGTGGCTATGGCCAGCAGCTGCAGCGCTGATTCGACCCCTAGCCTGGGAACCTCCAAATGCCGCAGGTGAGGCCTTAAAAAGCAAAAAATAAAAACAATAATTAAATAAATGCAGTGGGGGGGTGAAGACTACCAAAAGACAAGAGCATTAAAAAAAAGAATTTTTAAAAAATAGTTTTCCTATTGAAGGGGAGACTAATCAAATGCATTTGGAGGTCAGTGGACAGAAGATGACTGAGTTCTTGTGCTCTCGGTTGGGTGGGTAGGGAGAGAGAGAGACAACTGAATAGGTGGATGGAACATAAAATTGAGTCTTGGAGCATCAACAGGAGCCCAGCTGCTACAAGGAATCAGAAGAGAGGAGGCAGGCAACTGAAACAAAAAGCAGTTTTAGTCAAAAAAAAAAAAAAAAGAGAGAGAGAGAGAGAAGACAAAACTTGAGTACTTACAAATGATTTAGAGGCCAACATTAAGGATTTTTTTCTTCTTTTTTGGCCTCACCTGCAGCATATGGATGTTCCTGAGCCAGGGACTGAATCTGAGCTGCAGCTGCAACCTACCTACACTAGATTCTTAACCCATTGTGCTGGGCCAGGGATCCAATCTCGGTGCCTCTGCAGTGTTAGAAGCCACTGCAGAGACAATGCCAAATCCTTAACCTGCTATGCCACAGTGGAAACTCCAGTATTAAGGATTTCTAAATGGAATTTTATTCCATAAAATAGTGAATATGGAGTCATTGTTTTAAGAATTTCTCTCTCTGAAACATTAAGTCTTGGCACTGAAACACAGATTGTCCTCAAAGAGTGAACAATAGTTACCAAGATCCCTCCTTGGTCGCTCTGAATCGTAGAAGGGGAAGGATGCCAGCCATGGTGTCAAGAGAGCAGCTGGGATGTCCTTCAGCAGTGGTTCTCAAAGTATGGTCCCTGAGAACTTGACAGAGGTGCCAATTCTTAGGCCCCACCTCACATTACTGATTTAGGAACAGCAGAACTGGAGCTCAGCAATGTACAGTTTAGCCAGTCCTTCAGAGGATTCTGATGCAAGCTAAATACTGAGAATTAGGAGGTTTCTGCTGTGGTGCAGTAGATTAAGAAGCCGACTGGAGTGGCTCAGGCTGCAGCAGAGGTGTGGGTTTGATTCCAGGCCCAGTGCAGTGGGTTAAAGGATCAGGCACTGCCTTGCTGCTGCAGCTCAGATTTAATTCCTGGTCCTGGAACTTCCATGTGCCCAGGGTGTGGTCATTAAGAGAGAGAGAGAGAGACAGAGACAGAGAGAAAGAAAGGAAGGAAGGAAGAGAGAAAGAAAGAGAGAAAGGAAGAGAGAAAGAAAGAGAGAAAGAAAGAGAGAAAGAAACAAAAAGACTGAAAAATCATTCTACAAGAAAACCAGATTTTCTCTCCTATTTGGAGCACCACAAGTATCAACAAAGGCTAACCAAGTATCCTGACAGCATCTGTGGCCAATGGGCAGCAACTACTATTAATGGGTTCTTGATCCTTAATACATCATTAATTCATTATATTCTGAACATCTAGTCTCTGCAAAGAAATGGAACAGTGACTGCTGGCCAGGCTGGCTGTGCTAGGTGATCATCACTTGACAAGGAACATGGAGCCTTTCCTTCATGGAGTTCTACTGTGTCCCAAAAATTCACCTGATGCTTATGGGGGGGGGGGGGGAAATACACCCACTATGATATTCCACCAATGCTCATTTTTAACAAATCATACACTGCATCATTGCATTTTACATACATTCATGGCACTACACTTATTACACTGCATTGGCCACTGTTTCCATGTTTGTTGCTATAGACTGTGAGCTCCTTAAGGGAAAGAACTAGGTTATAGTCATCTTTTAATCCTCAGAACCTAGACAGGGAGTATAAAAATACTCAATAAAGGTGGCCTGAATGACTTTTCATAATAAACAACGACATCGTTACTATTTATGGAGCATGGACCATGCAGCAGAGACTAAAAGATGTATGAACTCATGTCATCTATGGGGCCAGGCTTGGCATCATACCCATTTCACAGGGGGCACACTGAGGCACTCTGAGATGAAGTAGCTGGAGTGGGCAGCCTGCACTGGAATGCAGGCCGGCTGGTTTCAGAGGCCATACTCGTAACCACTGAAGAGCAAAGCCGCCCCCGCACTGAACTCGGTCTGGGCCGTGATCTAGTAAAACATGTTTTCTTTCTGCCCCTGCCTCAGGGTCCTTGCTTTTGCTGTGCCCTCTGCCTGGAGGGCTCTTTCCTGACCTCTTCATGTCTGTCCAAGGGTCACTTCCTCTGAGAGGCGATGCCAGACCCTGTTATCCCAATGGTAACCTTAGCTCCACTCGTCTTCCTTCCCTGCTTCATTTTTTTCCCCCTAGAACTTAATTCTCTCTGGCTTTTCCTTATGTAATTGTTTGTTCTATTTCTCTCCTACTGCAACGTCAGCTCCATGAAGACAGACATGGCTGTATCCCGCAGAGCCCCAGGACACCTGGGATGTGGTTGGGGTGTGGTTAAATTTTGGAGAAGAAATGGCTCTGCCTCAGTACTGTCTGGTGACTGGTCCTGCAAAGAAAGGCATTTTTGCTGAACTCTGGACAACTTCCCATTTATCCTTGTTAAGTTTCTTTTTATTTCTGTCTGTACGATCCTCTAATTTATTCAAACACTACTGGATTATTCCAGCTCTTGGTGTCAATTTTTTTTTCTAATTAAAGTAAACTGCCATTTATTTCTCACACTGATCTTTAACACGGAGACATCTTGTTCTTGTCGTAAATATGACTCATATGGAAAAATGTAAGTTGAATATAGGGGCTCATTATGTACCGGGATGTTTCCACCAATATTTCATATACAAAAAGAAGCGACATAGCCATAGATGCCCATCCAAGTCTAAGGGCTATAGTAATCATTTCAGTGGAGTTTTTTAGCCTTTTGGATGTATAACCTGAAATTCCACCGGATGACTGAAATGGCCCCTCTTGAAAGCAAATACCACATCATTTACACAAATACTTTAGGTTTCTCTTTCCTTTTGCCATAATACACCTTCAGACTCAACATTCACAGACAAGATATAAAATCTACACACAGAAAAGATCCTTCAAAGACAGACCTTAACATACTTTTTTAAAAAAAAGGCAAAGAAAAGAAAGGAAAGGAAAGAAGGAAAGGGGAAAGAAGGAAAGGAAAGGAAAAAAGGGGGGGGAAAGGAAAGAAGAGAAAGAATGAAATCAATTTGTCATTAGACTGATTACCTTGAAGATTAATAAAGGAATGAAACTTGAAGGTCATAAAGGTATGTCTATTTGGTTAGGGACTTCTTATGGGTGGTATAAATATCATTAGTTACAGTTGCTATGGGGTCTGTTTGTTTACCAAACAAGAATACAAACAGTTACACAAACTAGACCAACATTTGGGTGTATAAATGGAAGAGGCTTTGCCTTCTGGTAAATTTTCCAAAGTGCCTTTTTAAATGTCCCTAATTTTTTTACCTAATTCACTAGTAAATCTCCATTTTCTTGATTCTCGCTTTTCAGTTCTAACACCTTCTGGGAATGTTTTACCCTTGGTTTCTAAGGCTGATCATGATTTGCTTTTCCTTGTCCCTTTCCTTTTAAAATTTTATTTATCTATTTATTTACTTATCTTTTCAAGGCCGCACCCTTGGCATATGGAGGCTCCCAGGTTAGGGGCTGAATCAGAGCTATAGCTGCTGGCCTACACCACAGGCACAGCAACACCAGATCTGAGCCTTGTCAGTGACCTACAGCACAGCTCACAGTAATGCCGGATCCTTAACCCACGGAGCAAGGCCAGGGATTGCACTTGTGTCCTCATGGATGCTGGTCAGATTCGTTTCTGCTGAGCCATGACAGAAACTCCCCTTTCCCTTTTTTAAGATGTAAAAATCAACAACACCAGCCCAACGATCCAAACTGTACAATGAAAATAATGCTCACAACGAAAAATGCAAAAGAAAAAAAGAGAGAAAATTAAAAGCTACAGAGTTTACAGACAAATTCTAGGACAGGTATACCATCCCCAAATTGAGTTAATCCCTGATATGCGTGCGTGTGTGTGTGTGTGTGTGTGTGTGTGTGTGTGTGTTCACGTGGGTGTTTAAATGACTTTTTATAAACCAGATAAATTCAAGCACCTGAATTTTACCTGCTGAGTTAACCAGGTGCTTCTCAAAAATAAAAGGCGAGGCTTAAGAGGGGAGGAAATCAGCAAGGCTGTTCTGGAATTTCTTAGTGGTGTGTGTGTGTGTGTGCGCGTGTGTGCGCGGTGTGCACGTGACAACTCAAATCTGCCATGAAAACAAACTGTACCACAGAGGCCGCTGTGAATGGAAGCCGTGCCTTCACACTACACTGACCACGGTACCCACCAGGCTCAGCCCCGGTGCCTTTCCGTGAATGGGACCCACTGCCATATGGATGAAGACACTGAACAAGCTGTACAACTCCTGGCGACATGTGCCCGGGGGATTGTCCCATATTAACACCACCTGGGTTGTGGCAATTGTGTTCTGTCTGTGCAGAGGCACGGAGGAGCCCAGCAGGATGTTATTTTTGAGTACACACAAAAAGGAAAATTACAGTTAGGAGAATTCTCTGGCTAGCGTATCTGTTGCTCAATTCCCGAAATAGTTTCCCAAAGGAACGGTTATCTGCTTTATTCACACAGGCAGAAATGACAAGCTGGAACACATATTAACAATTTCCCTTTTGTGAGCTTCCACTATTGTTTTAATGAGGAGAATATACTTTATAATATACTTAGGCCTTGACTGATCACAAAGGGGGGTAGAATAAAGAAAGTGAGGATGGCTGTACATGTGTAACCTGCTCATTTGCATTACCCAAGCGAACCAGTCAGCACGGCCGTGCCTCCCTCGGAAAGGGCTGCAGGGCCAGGCTACGGGGTGGCACCAGTGCAAAATGGCTCCTTGGTAAATCTTGAAAAAGGACATGCCTTCCAGTTAAGTCCCTTGAACAGGCTCCCTCCACTGGGCTCCAGACTGGCTTAAGAACACAGGACTCCTGCTAGTCATTTAATTGAGAAGAACACTAGGAGCTTCCCAAGCCACATGGTCTTCTGTAGACCCTTTCCACTTTCAGATGGATCCATACCCATCCAAGAAAAATTTCTGTTTCTTTAGTCCGAGTAGTAAAATGACATTTCAACCGGATGCTTTTTACAGGTCAAAGGGCAGAACTCAGGACAACGGGCTATGCCATCAGAGTTTCCAACAGAGGGGTCTTCACTGTTCTGCCATATGCCTTCCTTCACCCTTCTGGTATAGAAGAAACATTACGAAAGCTCAGGTACATTGGGTATTTCCACACAAGTGCAAACACCTATAAAACAGGTGAGTGCCCACAAAGGGATCTAGTGGAAAAAGTCCTATTAGCAAGTGCAATTCATCAAGAAAGAACTCATCTAACCTAAATGATGAGAGAAACTGCAGGTTTGGATTAGATTCTGTGTGAGAAATATGGCACGTCAGATATGAAATAGTCCATGGTTGAGACTCAAATTATACGATATCCCAAGAAATGACAATCAACAACATTGGAGAGAAATATTTAAAACAAATCTGACTCTTCAGACCAATGATGTCATTTCATTGGAAAGCATTCACCATTTAAATACAATAAATAGAAAAAAAGATTTATAGAGTCTAACGATGCTGCTGTGGGAAAAGGCAGTTTATTGAGATAAGACACAACAGCTGTTGGAAAATAATGGCTGAATTTTTTCTTTTAATTCCTCCTCAAAGCGAACAGTCAAGAAAACCCATAAATGCATCCCTCATGGCATGTCGATATTTTAAAGGTTTTCTCTCCCCTGGCCCTCCCTGCATGTGTGAATGACAGGAGGTAACATGGCTGCCCTGAGCAAACTTTTCCTCCCACTTCTAAAGCCCAGAAGCAACTGATTTTAAGCAGAGAGACAAAAGGATCACAGTTCTGGAAAACATGATGGTCGCCAAACAGTCAGCAGCACATTGGGGTATAAAATGTTGACAGGTCCCCACATGCTTTTTTTCTCACAGAACCAGGAATCGTTTTGCCCTAAACAGGTGACTTTCCGTGCAAACACAGGACAGATGGTGCTGCCAGGAGTCTGCTTAGGAGCAGAAAGAAGACCTCTGTGACAAGCAGTATCCTCTTCCCTTTCTTGTCCCTTACCACACCTGAAAGGACATGCCTGGCCTGCTTTCTCTATCCTCCATGACCTGTTGACAGTCACCTGCCTTCCTTACCTGCAAAAAGATGTCGTGGAAAAAGAGAGGCCACACAAAAATGCTGGGGGCTTCTCCCCAATTAAGGCTGAACAGATAGACAGGTCTGGCCCTAGGTGACTACCTTTAGAGGTTATGGCTTGGTCCTGATCCCTGGGCTTTACCCCCTGGAGACTACAACCTGGAGTCTGGGGTGCAGTCCACATGGTTCTGATAAGCAGCCCACCTGGGGACCACCATGGGCATCGCAGCAAGGATCTGAAGGTCAGGGACACCTTACTTCCAGTCCCTGCCTGGTCCCTATCTAGTCACATGGCTTATCCAAGTTATAAATTTCCTCTGGGCCCAACACCACCATCTGTACAAAGAGGACAGTTCCCCACAGGGTTACTGTGAGGACAAAATGGGAAAATCAATACCAACATCTATGTCAAGTCCTCTACGCTTTGTGCCTGGCACAAAGTAACAGCTCAATAAACGTCACCACCATATGCCAGGTACCGATTTCTTCCGGCAGTGCTACCTACACTCGGCTGGCTTACACGAGAATGGCAAGCCACTGGTTTTATGGACTGAATAGGTCAGGGAGGGTAATCAAAGTTTGGGGGGAAAAAACTCTGTCCTTTCTAACGGTTTCAAAACCCAGGTAACCTGAACATGCCACCTGCCATGTTTTTCAAATGTGAATGGGCAAGTCCGGGTCCTGGGGATGGGGTTAAGATGCAGACCCTGATTCAGACAGTCTAGGGTAGAGCCCGAGATTCTGTGTTTCTAATGAGCTCCCAGGTGATGCTACAGTTGCTAGTCTGTGGCCTGTGAGTGACCAAAATCTAAGGTAGGTATGACAAATATAAATTCCTATATCCCAACCCAGTAGAATCAAAGTCTACATGGGAGAGGTGTAGGAAGCAGTATGTCTGAACAAATACCTGTGACAATATCCTCAGGAAATCTGAGAAACACTTGTCTGATAGTTAATGTTGGAGTCAGCAAGCATTTTCTGTAAATAGACAGATGGTAAATATTTTACTCTTGCTGGGCCATATGTTTTTTGCTGCAACTACTCAACGCAACCATTGTACTGTAAAAGCAGCCATAGACCATGTCTTTATGAAAAAGCCTTAATGTGTTCCAATAAAACTTTATTAACAAAGTAAGAAGCAGGCCATATCTGGCTGACAGACCTCTGTAATATACCAAATAACTCAACATTTATGGGCAAGAAGTAGCAGCAACAATTCTGAAGACAATTTTGGACAATTTGACTGCAGGTTCCTCAAACTAATCTCACGGGAAAGGAAGATTCGGGGTGGCTAATTTGCTCAACTGCTTCAAATCAAAGGAAATATGAAAGAAATTATTTGATTTTCAAAATAACAACAAAAAAAAAAGGTGAAATGAGGAAGAGCTATTCAGAGTCATGGGAACTAGAGCTTACTGCTTACATTTCTGGCTCAATAGGCCCTAAATATGAATATGAAAATATGCAAAAATTAAAGGCTTGTGTAACCGGAAGAGTTCGGAAACCGAGTTTCTAAAATGTTAGCAAGGAAATCAAGAGCACCAATGTTTATTCATCAACAGAGAATTTTGTTTAAAAAAAAAAAAAAGGAAGAAAGAAAAAGAAAAATGAAACACCAGGCAAGCCCACAACTCAGAGTTCCTTGCCTTTTGAAAACAGAGGGGTCGGTTAACACAAATGTTGTTAGGGAGTCAGATCCATGGCAATATGTTAAGGGGCCACCAATCAAAATCAGAGACTGTGCATCAAGTCAAACTATCTGAAAGTCCATGAGCCAAGCAACAACCTTCAGAGCTTATTGAAAGGCAGCTGTCAACTGGGAAGTATGGAAATCACAAGCAAATGGAATACATGGTGCTATGTCAATGAATGAAGGACAAGAAAGGAAGGTAACATGTGAGGACAGAAGACAGGTTAGGCCTCAGAGAAGAAGATGGGGATGGGGGGGTAATTTGGTCACCAGATTCTGAGAACAATAATACAGCGTCCAAGAAGGAAGAGGCTGCATAACCTGGGATCTCTCCAGAGTTTAAAGAAACCTCTTTGACCAAATGCTTCAGGAAACTCTGGAACATATATGTAGCAAAGCTATGCATCTGAGACATACTCAAGTTATAAAATATCCACTAATGGTGGTTGAACTAAAAGCAAAAAGCTGGGAAGGATCAGCAACACAGACTATCTCTAATAGCGACTACAGAAGGACAGCTGAAACAGAATAGAGACCAGATGATGTGTTCAATGAAGAAACACAAGATTTATAGGGCAGGAAGGAAAGTCAGGATCCTTCTAAAGGACAGCGAGGCTTGCTTTGCATTTGCCAGTGTGCAAATCCTGCATGGGGTTCATTTTTGTTCTTTATGTGCTGTTTCAGACTGGAAATGATTTATATTTTGCAATCCCTACCCACTTGCCATCCCTTCAAAAAGGCCTAGCAACTATCTGAATCCACCTTAAAAGAGGAAACCCTGGGCTATTCCTTTAAATGTGCTGATGTACACACAGTAGGTTCAGCCAATATATATTTTGTGGAAATGAATTTAAATTGAATTTAAAATTTCTTTGAGGGCATTGATTTTAATAGATCATAATGAAGTATTCACTTCTAAGCTGAAGGGAAACTCCCAAGTGCTGTTTAATAACCTAAAAGAGAGACAAATTTGGATCTAGGATCTGCCACTAACCAGTTCTGTGTCCCTAGGTCAGGTGTTTAATCGTGATGACTCAACTTCCTCATCTGCAAAATGGGTATAATAAACCCTCCTGCTTCCCAGCAGCCATGTGGCTAAAATGAGACAGCACTCACAAGGCCAGAGGTTAGCCAGTGCCTGGCTCAGAGAAAAGAACGGATTAAATATGAGTTCCTTCCCCTTTCCCTAGTGCACCATCACATAATGCGATATTTAGAATTTTAATTCAGGCAATTACTTAAGTAGTAATTGCTATTTGTATTTACATAGCTGCTTTGATCCAAGAAGCTCAAAGGGCTTTACTAAATTTAGCATTTTAATAAATGTTTCATTTGCATTCCGTTGATTTTGTTTACCCACACCAAAACTTGGAATTTCCTAAAGAGAGACAGCCAGGCAAGTTAAGGAAATGAGATAATATCTTCACGTTCACAGGTATCCCACATCGGAGTTTTGTCTGTTGACGGAAGAAGTCATGACTCCCTGGTCCAGCAGATTAAATGACAGCAAGAGATGTGCTCACTTGCTCCTGCTGAACTTCCTCCTCATCACACTTACCAACACAGAGGTATGTTTATTGCACCAATGTGTGTGTGTGTGTGTCATTGGCACCGTAAACATTACTAAACTCGGAAGAAAATCAAAGCACGAAGCTCGGTGTCATCACTGAATTCTAACGATGCGGAATGTCCGTGGTTGCACAGGGACAAGATCTTAACAAGCCCTGATTTGACCGCTGGCATCCGCCTCCCACATCACATGGGCTTGCCCCTCCCTTACGGTGCTGAATATTGATAAATGTCTCTACCCTGTGCAACAGGGAAGCCGGCTTCTATTGGCAATCTTTACCAAAGCGCTTTTCTTCCCTTCTCTACACTCAAGGGTTTACCCTGAATGATTTAATTATCATTTTCCTTGTGTAAGACAAATTAAAGAGGAGAGTAGGAGTGTCGTGCCAAGCACATTATTTATCTCCTTAACAGATTGCCGCTTACCAAACCCCAGAGCTGCTGCAGCGGCGGCTGCTTGACGGGGGCCCACAAGATGCTCAGGGGGCAAGGCTGAGGGGAAGGAGTCTTGCACGTGGCAGGGAAACACACTGCCCAGGGAGATCAGGAACCGCCGCACCACTTCTCGAACAAACCAAAACTCTCGCGATAGTACCATCGTCCAGCTAATTTTCACATCGAGAACTCCCACAACGTTTCTGGAAGAATTCTTAAAGCTGGTGACCTAAGATACAGCTCCAGGAGGATGGGGGGGTTTGGGGAGGGATTCTACATAGAAATCAAGGGAGAGCTTTGAAAGAGCTACATTTCATAAATGCCGGTGGTCAGTATGGGGAAAAAACCTCTCCTAGAGATTCCTTAGACAAATGCCAACTCAGTGTCTAAGTGAGAATATATATGGATAGTGAGAGCTTTTTCGTTTTTTAACTAATTTTCCACTATTTGAACAGTAACCTCACAGGGATTTTAAAATAAACCATCCTAACATAAACACCACATAATACCCATTTTAAGTCCCTATATACAAAGTGGCTAACAATTGCAGGTTTAGTGATCAATTCTGTAGGTTCGTAACTTTTTGACTTATCTTTCACCTAAAGCACTCGTGTCTTATTTGCTACATTCAGTTACAATGTGCTGACTGCAATTTTTTTCTAATCCAGCCATGTCTAGGAACCTACCAGGTAATATAAATTGAGAGATCCCAGAGATTAAGCAGTAGCATACACTACTGCTTTGCAGTGTGCAGTGGGAAAAGTCTGCCTGTTTTTACATCCAGGTTAAGGCTCAGTGGAATCTAAATTCTCTTCTGATCCTTAGTCTAATGCAGGCAGGTAGTGTAATGAAGATTAAAGCCAACTTCTGTATAGACAAATAAGGACCATAAAACGAGAAATCCAACAAACTTATTCTCCCAGAATTAGACTGTCTCCTAAGATCCATTTACTTTCAAATACACCTTAAGACCTGAAAAGGGCTATTCTTTCCCTACTTGCCTCATTGCTAATCTACCACCTGACTCCAGATATAGAACCTTTTAGCCTGAAACTGAGCGCAGTGCATCTAAACAAGGAGAGTTTTCTATGTCACAGGAAATCTGTGCAGGCTCCACAATGGCCGACGCGATTACAACAAATACCTTAAGTGCATCAGTTGGCATTTTTCAGTGTATGGCCTCCTGCTCTGCCTATGGATAAAGATGTAATTCAATCTCTCTGCAGTAAATGGACAGCATCAACCTTAGGACCCCAAAAGCAAATAAGCAAAAGACAGAAGCCTAGAACCTTTTCTTTAAAAGCTAAGTCTAATTTTTTTTTTAATTACAAAGACATCTCAAAAGATTATAAAGCAAGAGCTAAGAACGTCCTCTACACACTGCCTATGGATATCTATCCTCACTGGAAACAAAAGAAGTCACACGTGGTCCAACAGCTCTGAACTGATTCTCACCGTCTGCCACTAATCTTTAAACTCTTCTAAACCAGTAAGTTAAATGCATCTTTTAGTTCTTCTGTGTCTTCCACAGAAACTCCAAACTGATTTTAAAAGGACAGCTTCAAGTTTTGGCTAAAACATAAATAACCTCATCTCTGGAAACCTCTCATGGCTTTTATGTTTGAGCATGATCCGCACACATAAACACACACACACAAATATACAGATTACATTTTCTGTGATTACTAAGCTCTAGATGGATAAAAGGTTGCTGGTATAGAGATACACATCTAATTAAATCACTGGGTTTTTTAATGTTCAATTTTTCGAGAGATATATGAAGTTATATGTGGAACTGCTGAAGAGAAAAATATAATTAAAAATCTTTCACTGAGTCACTTTTATTAAAAAACAAAATAATTTGTTTTTCCTGATGGAAATGACATTTACTCTCACACGTTACTTGTAAGGTTTCTTTTCTTCTATGTGTAGACACTGTGCATATGAAATATGTACAGAAAACAGCTAAAAAATAAACTGGAAAAAAATTTATATATATTTTCTACTTTGGAAAAACAATGAACAATGGCATTAATGCTTCTGGGTGCTAATGCTTCTGGGTGCTGAGTATAATAACACGGACCAACAGCTTCATTTTCTCAGAGCTGCCTGCTCACATGATGTATTTTGGATCGCCGAAACAACCTCAGCTTCAAGTAACATTCAAGTGAAAACTCAGGACAATTAAAAAATAGGAAGGCTTAATTTTCAAACAGGAGTATGGAAATTAAGTCAACACTACGATATATCCCGAGATTAAGAGAAAGCGGCTGTGTCTGTCTGTGTGTGTATATATACGACCCTGTCCATTGCTCGCACCATCCTTCAAACCTTCACTGATGGTTCACTATTAAAAACGGCCAAGTGCTTTGGGGACACAATAATGAAAAAGATGCTCCTGCCCTGCCTTCTAGGAGGGAAGTTCAGTAAGTTCTACTTTTTCTCAAATGTGAGAACAAGGGCCACAGAAGACACCTTAGAAGGAATTCAAAGCCCAGAAATCAGCTTGTGTGGAGTGAGTCCTTGGCATGAAGAGGAAGCCTGGAAGGCTGGAAATCCAATCCACCCAGTGGGAAACCAGACCTGCCTGGGTTCCTCAGCTTAGGTTCTAGCTACATAAGTGCTAATTCCATGTTGAAAAGGTGACAATAATCAGATGCTTCACTCCCACACCATATTCAGCCCATTCTTACGTCATTATATGCACTCAAGTCACATGGATCCAATTAGGGGTCACTGAGATATGGTGAGGCCACCCACTCCTCCACGTTAAAGACAGCTTCAGACACCTCAGATGCTGGTTCCTACCTTTCCCTTTTGGGAGTGTGGGCAGAGAGCTGTCCGTTGGTAGAGGCATGTGGGTTCATTATTAAGGAGGTCTTGGAAGGTGCAGAGGAAGAGACACATGTCGTGGTCAGGTCCAAACTGCTGTGATTGTTGCCTGTGGTTTCTTCTGTCGTATGAGCACTTGTCACTTCTTTCCAGAGCTGCTGCAGTTCTGTTGGAATCATGCCTGAAACAAACAAATTGGATAATTAAATCAATTAACAGCTAATTCTGTCCTCTTCAAACAGTAATTAAATCAAAGAGTCAGTAAACAAAGCCTAGTGTTGGGTGGTGGGGGGAGGATTTGGATCTAGGTTTTTTTTCCCCCCCTCTCAACTAAGGCAAATACAGTAATAACAAATGTGTCCTCTCCCTGAAGTGCCCTCAACACACATAAAAGACACCCATGAACAGGATGCAAAACCCAGCTACCTTGCAAAGATACTATGCCTCCATCCAAACTGTTGTTTCTAGCTCTTGGGGTGGGGGTGGGGGGAGTAGATAGATGTTATTGTATTTTTAGACACAAAGAAGGACTCAAAATAAATTTGCTCAACCTCACTATTATGACAACACGAACCATAAAATGAATAATTTTTGTGCTTAAGTCTTAAATGATGACAAATAGCTTTGTTATTAAATATAGTTTTTATTAATCACTTTTAGACATAAATTATGAATTCATATCGTCTTCCTGAAATGCTTTTCAACTTTTAACAGTCAAATTGATTATACTATGATTATTTCATTAACACACCTATCTTCCTCATTAATTTTGGTTTCTAGTACCACATGCTTAATTGATGGATGTGTCTACTGAAAAACTGTATAACTTTTTATACAAGTAACACTATTATTACTGTCATTTCTTAGATCCATGCTAATGAACCATCGCAGAATGAAATGAAAATGTGAAAGAAACTTGGAGCAGTAAAGTTCTCTTGTTTTTTAAGGAGGTCCGAATGGACATGGGTCTGAAGGAGTAACTGTCAACCTGTTTTCTCCCCCTCCCCAAGAACAGATACAATCAGTATGTCAATCTCTCGACTGCAGGCCTGTAGCCTTTATTCTGGCGGCGTGCCTCTACAGCCCAGGATTTCCAAATCCCTCCTCAAGGCATATTCTAGTGCATACACGCACAGAAGAAAAATATTCTGAACAGCAACTAGCAACGACTACCACTACCTTGGAGGACAACCTGGAAGAAATCACAAGCCCTGGACATCACAAGGCAAGGCTGCATCCAAACTGGACGTCTGGATCTCTGTTCGTGGTTTCCATCACTGCCACGGAGCTATCCTAGAAAGCCTGCCATTTTCTGACTCTACCGCAGTAACCGAAACAGGCATGTTTCCTCCCAAACTGAAGGTATTGAATTTAAAAAAGAAGGCTGTGTGCATTATATTCATTTGAAACACATAATAAAAAATGCCAAGGTCTAAATTTAATTTATTTTTGTCATTTAGAACACAATGGATAGATAATCATCTCAACGTGATCAGCCAAACATCTTTACTTTGCTAAACTGTTAAAGATTTTAATTATGCTAGCATTGGAGAGCACTGGTCTAATGAGGCGACGGACTCCAGAGAATCCGAGTGGTTAAGAACTGTGAAATGAGTCTGATAGGATTTTTTTATATTCACCGTGGATCGTTTGCATATCAAAGAGGAGTAAATTATTGCACAGCAGACCAATAACCTTCCCCGCCTTTCTGAGAAGAGCGTTAACAAAAACAGTTGGTCTCTCCTAACGTTCTCCACGAAAATGTTCAAATGCTCAAGTCTCTGCAATTAATACATACGTATATGTGTGTGTGTGTGTGTGTGTGTGTGTGTGTGTGTGTATAGATGATAGGGGCGGCCTCAAATGATACATTAAGTGGTCAGATATTCCTCGAATGCCTCAACAGCCACGTCAGTTTTCTCTTTCCTTCATAAAAATCAAATGCCAATTATGTGTTGATGGATTTTGTCCCAAATGAGCATTTAGTTATTAGGCATCTTCAATTATGACTTGTCCCCTGAAAATTAAACCTCGGAGGCAAATTAAACAAAGGGAAAGGTCACGACACAATCCCGTGTCCAGTTCTGCTGCATCTGGGCTGTTATTTTCCCACCCGTTGCAAAGTGACATGTGGGATGTTTTTGGAGCTAAGAGGCTGCCACTGATGCCTGCACACCAACAATTACCTGCGAAGATGGCTGCCCCTCCGACCACTGTTTATTCAATTGAAACAATAGTGAAGAGGCTTGTCTGTGGATGATAGCACAGCAATATAAAGCCACACACAAGTCAACAACTAGTTTTATTTTCTGCCCAGTAAACACACATGAAAAGAACAAGCCGCCTGTTTTTCAACTCCAGCTAATTGATTTCTGGGTCAGCTGCATGGGAGGTGGGAAGAAGGAAGAACACTCCACAGCCACAGTTTCTGACGACTGTATTAACATCGTCCCTCCAAGAGAAAAAGAACTTTGAAGCTGTTTCAAAAGTCAGCTGTTAATCCAGCAAATAAAGACAAAGAGAAATGCCCTGTTAAACTTGTTACACCAACGGAGCACATGAATGTTACTCGCCTCTCCTTCGAGTCCAGTGGGCTAGCAAATCAGCTTCATCATCCACAGGGAGAAACGGTAAATAAAATAGTAACTCACTGACTGACAAGGAGGCATCCTTCTGGGTCAAATTTCAATGTGATAATTGCGTTTAAGAACATTCTCGTCAGACTTACAGAAAGGCAGTCAAATCGGTCTCCTCCGTCAATGTTACACCTTGTTAGCGATGTTAACCTATTAGTTCAATGAATACTACCTACCCAAGGATGCTGTTGACAACCAAGATCTCATGATAGAATTAAGATGGATAAAAGGTAAGCTAGTCACTCATCAGACTAAATGGACATAAAAATTTCCAGAGAGCATGCACTTCTTACAAAATGGTACATAAGAATAACAGGACCAAGTAAAACAAATCCATTAACAGGTACATAAGCAGGTATGTCATTTTCTCCTAGCTGTAGTTTACACTTTAGAAAATTAATAAGTCAGAATGATATTGTATTTCTATATGGAAGTACAGGTGCCGAGGAAGATGAGATGATTAAAGAGATCAGGGGAAAAGCAGACATGCTCATTATATAAAACAGAAAGAAGATCCTATAATAGCCCTAAAATTTTTTTTAAAGTCCTTCCGTTTCATAACATTTAGGGAGAAAAAAATACGAGCCTTCAAAATATTATTCTCAGTCTCTTCCTATATTTTGGTATTTACATGCATGTTTAAGGTAACTTAGCCAAGACCATGCAGCTGTGTAAAAGAATTATGATGATTATATCCTAAAGTGGGCATCACTAGCATTTTTTAAACACATATACCCTGTGCCTGACTACATTTCTCTTTCCAGGACAACTGGCCTCTTCATTATAAAAGAAAATGCAGACACAGGTTTAAAAAATGTATGTTGCAGGGACAGTTGATAGATTACCGTTCAGAGAACTCAATTTTACAACCCCAGGTATCACTGGCTCCAAGACAAACAGAGTTGATCAACCTTTTTTGTCCTTGTGCATCCATACCCAGGTGACCATGTTCAAGCAAGCAGAAAGTTGATTTAAACCTCATAATGACATCAGTTTTAAGCCATCATCTCTCTGATAAAAAAAAATCATGTTGTAGTCCAACAGGAATGAATTTTCTAGCCACTCTGGGCGAGGTACCGAGGGGAGAACAAAACCAACCTCTGATTCCAACAAAGATGGCAATGACCCTCGTGGTTCACTTCACTGGAAGAAATGGACTCCAGAAATATTTACATTTGCATTTATGCATCTTGGGCACACATAAAGGGACCCCCTTAGACTGTAAATATGTGCCTCCTTAATGTGGTTGGGGCTAAGAGTTAGAGCAGACGGCTAAGCATATCAATCAATGCCATGACTGGTGAATTACCTACCGGTGTCTCTGATATGTTACTGCAGAGATTACACTTCATGCATCACCACATTCATTTCTTTCACATTACACATGAGCTTGTCTTGTCACTGCCCAATTGCCCTCTTTTGGGCAGCTTAACTGATGTACTATAACAATGAACCTTAGTGAGCAAACTTAATAGTACAGGAGCGGTGGGAAAAGATGAGAGAGGTGGAAGCTGAGTCCAGTGGGTGTGTCACAACGTTGCTCACAATAAACACAAAGGTGTAATTAATGCATGGTATAACATTTTGCAAACATGAAAATGCATTAGCCCATGTGTCCTTTTTTTTTTCCTCCTCGGCCTTGCTCAATTACCAAATCTTCTCTTTTGACAGCAATGGAGATGCTGATTACATGTCACATGGGTGAGCACTAAATGGTAGAAGTGGGAGGAAGGGCAAGAGGGAAATTCAAGGAGGAAAAAGCCTGGGTCTCAACATTAAAATATAAACAAACAAACAAAACACACCAAAACCCAGGAGGGCAAAAGTTGAGTGGGGTTGACTCAAGAGTCAAGATTCAATGCAGACGTGTCTCTCTGGCTCCACTTGACACTGTAGGGTACTGAACACTTGGCTATACTGTAAGCACCTGGACGGAAGAAAGAGCTTCCACATTCTGAACCTGTTTCATGAGGCAACTGAATCCAAGACAGCAAAGGCGTTAGCTACTAGCCTTAAGGCGCATGTATATATATACATCCAAGACTCCTTAGGGGCCTCTAGGAGGCAAATGAAGTCTACCATACCACATATAAGGTGGGGGTACTATATTTCAAAACACGGCATGGCTCTTTCTACTTTCCTTCCTTCCCTTTCTCTCTTGCTGGTCTGACCAATCCATTTGTGGATCACATTATGCATGTGAAAATCAGAGGAGCCTAAAACAAGAGGATGTCTTAAAAACAGCTAAAGGAGTCATTTTTTTCCTGATGTCCAACACCCACTGGAAGACTTGGCTTTTCAAAAGAAAAAATAGTTTTTTCTCTTAGGGCAGCACCCTCGGCACATGTAAGTTTCCAGTCTAGGGGTTGAATCGGAGCCGCAGCTGCCAGCCTATTCCACAGCTACAGCAACACCAGATCCGAGTCGAGTCTGCGACCTACACCACAGCTCACCGCAACACCAGATCCTTAACCCACCAAGTGAGGCCAGGGATGGAACCTGCAGCCTCACGGATACTAGTCAGGTTCTTAACCTGCTAAGCCACAACAGGAACTCCCTCAAAATAAAAATTTAAATGCATGAATTTTTGTTCCTTTTCAAGGAACTCCAGCTTTTGAAAAAGAGCTGGAGATGGAGAGACTCCCTGTTCTGCTGGGTGTAGAACTAACCTGCCCTCAAACCAACAGTCAAGATGAATGCCAAAAAGAAAGAAAAGAGAAGAGCCAACAAAAAACAACTTTGGCTTTTGTCGCAGGAAGAGATTAATCTTAATTGTTTACAGAGAAATAAACCTGAATTTCTCCTTAGATATTAAAAAGTGGCATTTCTAACGCATTACTGAGATTTAAAACAGAACAAGTCACAGGATGTATAACCCATCTTCAAATGACTAAGGAAAGCCTTCAAGAAAATGCATTTGCGATTTCAAACTGAAAACGCGAGATCTGATTCATATGCTCCCTAAGTCAGAGTGGTGCAGTCTTCTCTTTCTCCAAGAACGTGCAACATTTTGATCCTGCTAAGCCTCTAGACCACCCCACATCTTCATTTTGGCATCGGCAAGCACTTCGGCTTCTATAAAGGTCCATCGCCATTACCTTATCCAGTTCTTCCTTTAAGTTTAAAACATGCCTGTTTTGAACGGACAATCTCCATAATGATGAGCTTGAAGGAGACACTCCCCCACCCCCAGCCACCCCCACCTCTGCCCCAGAGTCTCAAGAGGGTGGCGCCTTCTGTCTAATCAAGGCTTACCTTGAGCGAGGGGTTGGAGGGGAAGGGCAGGCTGCCCCGGCTGAATTGTTAGAAGGCCTTGGCGCTGCAAAGACAGGAGGTGCTGCTGCTGTAACTGCTGCATCTGTAAAAGCTGCTGCTGAAAAGCCAACTGCTGGGTAGCCACCTGCTGTTGCTGGAAGAAATCAGGAAGAAAAAAAAAATGAGATGGCCACTGCCCGAGGAAGGTTAAAGGCATGGACGTTTCTAAACACATCGTCATTGTCCAGGAGCAAGAAGGGTCACTGGGGTTTCCTGGGGGGCTTGGCATCAAGGCTGGCTTAAAAGGGACAGAACACATCAGCCCTGTCGGCAAGCGAGGGAGTGTGGGTGTGTGTGGGGGGGACTTTCTGCTGCCTGCTCCCATGGAAAAATAATTCGTCAATCAAGTCAGCTTGCCCTCCAGTGTGAAGGGCCTGAGTTTCTATAGTCAAGATATGAACTTCTAGACTTGGACATTTTTAATTATTCACCCACGGAGGCAGGCTGTACCACTCCAGGTCTGGAGGGATTTGAACCCTGAACCTTGGAGGTGTCAAAGAACAAGTTGCCTCCGTCCTGCCTGCCCATGGAAAAGCTTTTAACTACTCTGTTTATCACTTCTGACATAAATAAATGAGAAAAAATCAGACCTTTGAAGAAGAAAAACTTCATCTAATATTGTTAATTAGCCATGACAAACGATGAAATAACATTGTAAATCTTTCATAGAAACAGCCACTAGATTTTAATTACACACATTCATAATTTAGCAAACAACATCGCACTCGACTGTGAGTGTTTAATATGAAGGACACTTTTAGCTGGAGATGCCTTTGCTTGGCTTGAGTTTCAGAAACCCTGAGGTCTGCTTGCTGGTCCTGCTTCCCCACCCCCTTTGTTCTTGAAAAGAGGGGCTTTAGGAGAAGATAAAATATCCTTCTGTTGATTGGACAATGACAGGGGAAAACTTTTGTTGTGTAAAACATCAATACATCATTCCTGTGTTTAGCAGGCCTTGCTCCAGCCAAAAAAATTAATGTAGATTTCCTCAGTAATTATCTGAGTGATAGAAAGATAATACAGTGCAGTATTACAATAAATAGAAGGAAATTATCTAATATCCTTAATCTGCTAGGAATCAAATCGAGGTGGAGGTCTTAGCCACATTATGGCTAACAATTATGAAAGGAAAATTAACCCTTCTTGGGAAGGGAGTTCTGGAGCCAGAAAAACAGAGAGAGAGAGAGAGAGACAGACAGAAAAGGTTCTTGACGAACAAGATCTGCTTTCCTAATTCTGAGTATTATTCAAAATATCAGAGACGTTCACAACCAAAAGGACCGCACAACTCTCAGAGCTTCTCATAACTACACTTTACAAACAACTGCATTCACTTAACCTAACACATGACCTTGATCTGATACATCCATAAAATGGTATATGTATCAAGACCTTCTGATGCACAGTTCAAAGGAGGAGAAAAATGGTGGTTTCCTTTTGGTCTCCATGTAGTTTATTTTATAGTAAAAACCATCATTCTCATATTAGCAACCAATTTCAGACTTACTACCATGCCACTGAGAAAGTTAATTGAGTTTCACTCCAAAAAACAAATTCTATACCACTAACAACAAAAATTTAAATAAATTTAAATGAAAAGCCAGTGTTTTCATTTTAAGAACAGCATGCATAAAATGATCCAATTGTTTTCACCCCTTCCCAAGTTATCACATTAATGTAAAACCCAATGATAGTTATATTCATGTCAAAATGATTTTTTCACTTCTTCAACCGATATTAATTCACGACATTTTATGAAGAAAAGGGTTGGGGGGAAGGAAGCAAAGAAAAAATAACATTGATACAATAAAAAGATCAGGGAATTAGCTCTTCTTGAAGTAGAAAATCATGGGGCGGGGGTGGGTGCTGGAGTTTGGGGAGGGTGTTTCCTGTCTTACTGTAAATGAAATGTTTAGAAATGTTGTATTTATATAAAATGACTTATGGCTGTTCTGTTGTCTCTGTGGCCATCCCTAGGAAAAGCTCCTGAGAGCTGTCCACGTTTGAAAAGCCAGGATATAAAAGTATACAAGGCCCATTGTCCAAAGAAAGAATTTAAAAGCAACGCTGGTTGCCAAACTGTGCTCCCCACCCAGTTACCAAACACAGGATACGAGCCCGTTTGTTTACTTCTCACAATTGAATGCGTACAAAAAAGGTCTCCGTGCAGTCCCCTGAACAGGTCAGTTGTCAGTGTTAAAATGCTAAAATGCCCTGATAAACCTTGCATTTCGGATCCCCTCCCTAGGGCTGCAGTCAAAGGTCTGTTTTCCTTTCTTTGGCTCCTCCCTACTGCCTAACATAAACTGTCATAACTGCCCAGGACAAACGGCCCCTTTTAAAACAATCAACCGAGGCTACCTCACCGGCACAGGATGGGATTTTTCGTGCGGCCTGACTTAAAATCAAGCCTGCCTTCTATATTTTCCACACCCGTCCTGTCAAATATTAATGAGCCGTCACTTAAACACTTGCTCTCGGGGGTGACAGAGCAGCCATCACCCAAGGAAGGTCTTGGGTTGAAACACCAACGTAGGGATACTAACTTTCTCAAGGAAACATCTCAAGGCAACTTCAAGGAAAAAGAGAGACTCAAGTACATTGTTCTGGACCAGGATCAAGCGTCTTACGGCAGAGGTGATCAAAAAAGGGAAAAAGGGTGGAAGCGGAGAGGGGCTGACAGTTTAAAATTATGAGCCACTAATGACTGGGGATTCAGTAAATTAACATACCTGTTCCATCTGTCAACATCCAGGTTCAAACCTTGTTAAAACCATAACCACTGGTCCACAGCATGTAAGTGCTACCATGTGAATCTATTTCACTGAAGCACAAAAGGCCCCCACCTGCATGGTAATGCCAGGCGCCTTCCTCCCCACCTTGGGAAAATAAGGCTCTCCTCTAACCATTGTTCAAGAGATCTCGGCCACATCCAGGGGCACCTCAAACACAGCAGTGGGGTCCAAGGAGACCACCCCTCAGGATGTGAAGGCAACATCACCTTTGCCTTCAAAACACTTGGCAAAGCCTGATCATCACAAACCCAGGGTCCCAGAGACACTAAAGGCTAAATGCTATTACAACATAACCACCTTCCCCTAGTTCAGACAAAGAGTATTTCCCTTTTCTCCTCCAGGCTCCCTTCCCAAATTCTGGCACCGCCATCATCCTTGAGCCTGAGACGCCCCCTTTCTGACAGCAGCAATTTGGGAGAGTTAACTTTTATCCTTCCTTCTGCTGGGTAACTTTCGCCTTCACATTTCTTTATCTGCCCTCTGAGCTCATCTGAACTTTCATGTTCTCCCAGCATGCAGACGTGCATTCCAAACTATGTCTAACAGACCAAATAAGAGGTTAATAAGAAGTGGCAACAGAAAGGAAAAACACAATCCCTGGTAACTGATAAGAATGACAGTGCGGCCCTTTTTTGTTTGTCTTCAAATATAGAGTTAAAGATCTTTAAAAAACTAAATTTTGATGCCTTTGAAAAGAAAGAAGCACAAAATAACAACAGGGGGTTATTGCCTGCGAGCCACAGGGGAGAAACTCCATAATTCTTATTCTCCCTTTTGAAGGCTGTTAGAAATCTGATTCAAAAAAGCAACAGCAGAAGGGGAAACCTCTTGAGGCTGTAACCATTTCCTGTGATCATGCATAATGTGCTTCAAAAGTGGGTTTTTACCAATTCTGTTGATCAATTGCACCTCCTTCATATCCCTTCTTTTTTCTGCTGTGTTTACATCTGATGTGACTCAGTGACAAGCACTGTCTGAGACTGTGAAACAGGCCTGTCATGTTGATTTATGGGCGCATCAAACCACAACTTGTCCAAACTGAAGCTCGCAGTTCATTAATTAGAGAGTTGTGACTTTGAAGTCAGCTTTCAGACTGTGGTTTTTAACATTTGGCTTAATTTATATGCTCTTGAATGTGGATCTCTAAGGAAAAAACTGAAATTCCCTTCTTGTCTTTGAACTTCTTTTGACCGCACAATAATCATTTCTTTGTCCAGAGTGATGCCTGCAATCCCAGAGTCATTAACGCGCATTGAACTGCCACTGATGAGTAAGCCCTACTGAATTAGAAAAACAGCCAGCAAAACAAAGCTGAGAGCCTTCTGCACAGTGATATCTCACAATTACATGCCTTCCCTCCCTGTGCCATTTCCATTTTAATTACTGTTAGTCCTTTAGATTTACATTTTAGACACTTTTTAATCTGTTCCCTTTTTTATTATAGCAGCACCCGGTAGCCCGCCACCGTACTTAAGGTTGTGTCAGCATTTTCAAGACAACACCTCCTCCCCTTCACCCCAAAAATGCCCCTACTTGGCAGGGGTTTCTCTCCAGGCAGCTCGACAGGACTCTAGGGTAAAACTTGGGAAATGTACCCAATTTGTGCAGAGGGAGGAGCCCGCAAAGTGGGCACGTCTGGGACATTCCCAGTGTGTGAAAGGAGGGCTTCCCGGCATCCTCGCTCCTGCGAGGGGCAGGGGTTGACAGTCAGTCACCTGGTTAGACTTCCCCTAAGCTATAGCAAGTGGCTGCCTGCTTTGGGCCAGCAAGAAACTGTTAAGCGGGCTTGGGCGCTGTTTATCAAACTATAAATTGTCATTCCAGGGAGAACACTCAAATGGAAAGAATTTCTAGTCCCTCGTGGAAACCCAAGGAGATAAGTTACATCGGATAACTGTGGAATGGGTAGGAAGATGTCACGATAACACGTGCAGGCAGAGAGACACTCAGACTGAGTTGCAGCCACAAGGAAGAGCATAGAAGCTGAGGCAGGAACCCTCCCTGGGGAGACTTCCCATTCATGGAGCAAACACTGTCACCCTAACTGGGTGGGGGGCATCTGCCGTCACTATGTGCACCTGCAAGACATAGGGTACATAGGCGCTCTTGCCAGGCACTGCTTCTTCTCGGGAAAACACAAATAATCCAAGCCTGCTTTGAGCCACTGTGATCTGTGCAGCTTGTGGGAAGAAGTTAAAGAGAGCCAGGAGCACTCTGAATCTTGCTCTAACTTTTTGGATCAGGGATTATTCTTTCAAAGGAAAAGGCCACGACCACACCCCAAGCTCTCCGAGCTGGGGAGGTGGGGGCGGAAATCAAGGGTGGTGGGTGCCCACGTGAAATTGTACTGAGAGCCCCTCACCTCCCCCAGGTGGACCCTGGCCCTCCGTGGTACCAGTGCGCAAAAGTGGCCCTTGAAGGTTCTGCCCAGGATTCCGGTGCTCACACGAGGTACACCTGCGGTGGTGCTATAAAATATGTGGCAGTCGGCAAATGGAACCCCAGAAAAATCTGAAAGCAAACAGGACAATAACTCTCGGGCTGATAGCTGAGAACCGATAGAGTCAGCTCAGTTGTGCAATCATTTAAAAGATGAATGACAGTTTAATAGCCACTAGATAGTCCTCTGGGATCTGCGGTTTGAAAGTAAAATATGTATTGTCGGTACCTCTTTAGGCTGTTTTCCAGCATGTTGTTGTTGTAAAAGTTGAAGCTGCAACTGTTCCTGTTGTTTTTTATAAAACTCTTGAAGCTGCTGCTACAAAGGAAAGAGAGGACCGTAAGTAACAGAGGGTAGCGCCAAGCCACTGTCCCTTTCGGTGCCATACACAAACTAGGATTTGAAAAATAGCATCCTTTTATCTGTAATGGCCTGACCTTTCGTTTGAATCTCGACAATAAATTTCAGCGCACACGGACTATTCTTGGCATTATTGTTTGAAAAGTAATCTCCAAAATGAACTGATGAAAAACATACCATTTTCTACATAAACTAATTAAAAGAAGGCAAGGGATGACCTTTGATTGTACAACAAAGCCAAAGCGGCCTTGCTGAGGGAGTCTGGTGAATCTCGACTGCAAATTGTATGCGTGCTTCTTCAGTCAGAGGGCTGGGTGGTGCTGGAGGGCGTTTGGTGTGGATGTCAACTGCGTGGCTAAGCTCCCTCTGCTTCCTGTCCCCACCACCTCCCATCCCTGTGGTCCTGAACCTCTTCTACTTGCTTCAGGGGTCCCTGAAATCAGACTCTGAGGTCCTGATGGCAGCTGGAGGTTCTTTTCGGCATCGGCACAGGTGATCACCTGTGCCGAGGTAAAATCGACTCTGCCCTTTAGAGTTCATCGACTCCCCAGTGTTTCTCAAAGTTTAAAAGAAAAACTCCTCTGTCAGCTTCCAGGAAGAATGGGGACTTCAAGAGCTGTCCCATTTAACCTGCTCCCAACGTGCTCCCTGTTTTGCTTTGACTCGCACCATTTAGAAGCCTCTGGGCTTACCAAATAAAAGAGTGCAAAGCCCCCTAAGCCCGAAAGATTTTATTTCTACCAAGTCCAATTACAGCCCTAATCTCAGACCACTGGGTACTCTTGAGGCCAAACCCTCACTGCTCTTTCAGTGATGCAGATGCAACTGATGGTCCAGGGAACCAGGTGTGTGCGGCCCCACCCACCATGCTCCCTTTCACTTGAATGGGCAAAGGAGCTGCTCATGTGTGAGGACTTCTGAATGGAGGGCTAGGGAGCAGGGGGTGCGGTGGGAGGAGAAAGGAACATTACCTGTTGAAGCATGAGGGCCTGCTGCTGCTGGAGGAGAACCTGGAGCTGCTGAGGGCTCAGCACTTGTTGCTGGAGGATCTGCTGCATTTGCTGGGGAGTGATAACTTGAGGTGTCATCATAGCCACTGACACGGGAACCTAGAATGTTAACGGAGGATAAATAGGAAGCCAGGAAATTGCAAGCCCCCAGCGCGCGGCCTTCCAGGTTCAGAGACAGACCGTCATCAGGTCTGATCAACTGCTTCAAGAAGTGACCGATTTCCCATGCAGACCACATCTATCCAGAGGGGTTGCCGCAACCAATGCTATTTCATCTACTAAGTAGTTTATTTGAGATAAAGAACAATTAAAGACAACCCTGCCGCCACTGGCAAGGGTTCCCGATAGTTTTGGAGGCAAAAGAGGTGTAAACACTACCTGGAGTGAGGTTAGCACGACCTCAGTTTCTTAATGAGTCTTTGAGTGAGATGTAAGAAGTTAATGCAAACTTGAACACTGTTTTAGGGAAGAAGGCAGAAGGGAAGCAGTATTTTCAAGGCTGGAGCTCACACGATCCATTTCCTCTGTGGACAGTGATTTTAAGCACCGTCAATGAATGCTGCAGCTTGTGGACAACTGAACCTTGGATGCACCTTCCGAACTTCAACACAGACCCGTCCTATGATGCCTTTTACCCTTCCTTATTCACCCAGCATACAGATGTCTCAATTCTTTCATATTATGTGCGATACCATTAAAAGCCGCTCTCCATGACATTTCAGTGACAAACAGCTACAGTGATGAACTTGATAGCATTTCATATTTGCAACTGTTAACACGTTTCTGCACGGGCATCTTTGCAAGGAACCTGCACACTGTATCTGAAAGGATGATGTCTTGTTCAGATAAAACACTGACATTAAAATGACAGGCTGTCTTGGCCAAGGTTACACAAATTGTATTCAAGCGGATACCTAATGACAATGCTATGAATTCTGCAAGCTTTCTAGAATGTAATTTAGCTATTCAAAATAATCACTGCACTTGTGTTTAATTTGCAGACTACATGAGAACCATTTTGTCAGTCCCCGTAATACAAGAAGACTATTTCATGAAAAATTACCCCCCCCAAATAAAAAGATAAGAAAAGGGGAAAAAAACACAATGAAAGAAAAGACAAAACCTGTATGTCTTCTAACAGTAATATTGAAGCATCTTACTTTTCCCTGGTTTCTAATCAAACATGTGACAGCAAGAAGCTAGAAGCAGTAAAGGATATACTTTGTTAAAAAGGATCTGCTGTCATCTCATGTATTACAATAAAAGGTAATAACATGTTTTGCACTTTGCCTGTGTGCCACTTAAAAAAAAAAAAAAATCCGGCAGACAATAGCTGATCAGAAGATAAAAGAATTAAAAAAATCTTTCAGGGGAGCAGTAAGCAAAAGGGAGAAATGCAGTATTAATTTTATGTAACATAATGTCTTAATATGCAGTTTATCTTGACTTTTTCACATGATTTGTCCTGTCATTTGCATAGCGAGCTCTCATTCCTAATTTCACAGTCATTATGCACTGATGTCCCGATTTCTCAGCATCACTAATTTTGATGAACTAAAAATGGTTCCTGAAGGTCAGATGCATGTACAGTGAACATCTTCCACTGTTGTTGTGGGCATGTTTGGGGGTGGGGGGGTGTTGATGTGCAAGTTTTGCATTGTTTGGAAAATACTAGCTTGGAGGTTTGAAAATTTTCATTAACCCAACTCTGGAAGGTCATCAACAAATTCTTTCTATTGCAGTGGCCTTTTAAGTGTGGATGTAGATACACTGTAATTTAAAACAGATGGGCATGTCTGAATATTTTTATATGCAAAAAGGGACAGATGTATATGAATGGATAAATGATCCTTTTAAAAAGAGACTTCGCAGCACCGAATAGCACCAATGATTAGAACAGTGAACTTGCATTTAATCTAGGACAAACACCAAGAAGACATTAGCAAAACATCTAGCTGTCTATAAATTAATTCCAATTAGTCAACTCTGTCTTCCAACAGAAGAAACTTAAATTTTTTTTTTTTTCAATATGTACTGGGTGCCAATCACTATCTTATGAGCTGCAAAGGCCAACATATCACAATAGAAGTTTACTTTTCCTTGAGAGTTGCATCATCATACGGGGAGGTTTGATTAAGCAAACAAAAGAACCATGTTTAAGCTTTCTTTTTTCCTCTGCGTTTCTTGGATGATGTACAATATAAATATTCTTGAGCCAAATTTCTGATGGTGATGAACAGGAAAACAGACAGGAACAGGGTGGTGTAAGATCTAAGCTGGTGATGAATGTGAAATTAACAGTGTTATAACAGAAACCATCAGAGAAACAATCTCTTAGTCATAATCTGCAAAAGAACTATGGAAAGCCTAGGCTGGAAAGGGGCACCAGAACACTTTTTGGGGTGATGAAAATGCCATCTACCTTGGTTGGGGTGGCGGTCAGAGAGATGGCTACAGCCGCCCAAATTCTTCCAACTGGATACTTAAAATGAGTGCAGTCTTAGCATATGTAAACTATGCTTCAATAAAACAGGTTTTAAAAGTTCAAAAAAGGATTTAACATACACAGAGAATTTTAAACCCTTATACACAGTCACGAGTTTCAAATCTCCTTTTCCCTAAGTTATTTATCCCATTTTTGTAGTCATGTTACAGAACAGTAAAATGATCTTGAGTCTCCCTTTCTTTTTCCCTTTGGCATCTTGATGGAGGTGCTGATGAGTAATCGAACGCTGAAAGCAGCAGGCACAGCCCAAGGAGGGAAAGGCACAAGAAGCTGAGTAATCCTCCAGCCTGTGACCGGTTTCTGAATAATCAGAAGTGGGCTATTAGATTCTGACGGCCTTAACTTTGCTACTATCTGAGACCACATTTTCACACCAGTTAGCTCGGAGCTTCCAAAGTGGGCTCGTGCTTCATTTATAAATGTCATAAAACTGAGATTTCCCCAAGTTGTTCTTCCCAAAGCGTCATGAAAATCAGTTAGGGTGAGCTTTAACCAACATATCCAAATGAACCAGAAACCATCGTGGAGTAGAAAGGGGGGGAAAAATCTGACCGTAGTGTGAGGCTTTAAATAGTTAAGAATTATAGCCTGCATAGCCACTGCTTTAGCTCTCAACGTCCAACTTTTTCATGTAGCTCGTCCCTACTAATACCAGGAATCAAAGGGCATGCAGTACCAGCGAGAGGCTATTATAGCCCACACTTTATTGCCCATTACTACTGAGGTCATTAGCGGCAAGAGTGATTGTACTGGTCTTAACCTATTGATCACTGTAACTACTATCATTTAATCCTGTGTTGAATGTCTGGAAAGCAGCTAAAGGCACACAAGAGAGAGTGCTTCAGCATTGAGAAATATGGCCAAAGCCTAGAAATTACACTTTGATTCATAAAATCTAGCCAGTGGTTTAAATCAATAGTATTTAAAACAGTCATGTGAGTTTTTAACTACAGCGCTCTAGTATTTATGAGCCCCTCATTCAGAGTATTCAGTTAAAACTAACCCCCCACCCCAATCTATGCCATCTCCCTTACCCTCCTTGAGATAAAAACACTAATTTCTGAGGTTTTTCTATGCTACAGAGCTCATGCCTTGACTGGGAGTTCATGCACAAATCCCGATTTCTTTCTCAAATGACAATTTAAATATAATGCCAAAAAAATTATATCCCCGATACTGTAACTACCGTAACTGTTTGAGTATATAGAAATGAGTATGTTTTATGAGTTAACAATGAATCATAGAAGGCAATTTATGAAGAACTAGAATGATTCTGTCTAGCTGCCTTCAGGGATCAGAAATTCAAATTAAACTTCTGGCAGACATTTAAAGAACGCTAGCATACAAAACTGAATTTAAACACACACACACACAGTTAACACTCTTTCGCTGAGTTTCAAGAGGAAATCATGAATTAAAAAAAAAAAAAAAATCCCAAGCTACACTGCAGACTGACACCCACTGGGTGTGGCTCACCCCAGGTGCACATAAACCTGTGCACGAATGGCAGTCATTCAGCTGTGCTTGGGCTATGGGGACGCTGCTAGTGCAGACCTGCTGCTACCTCCAAACCAGCGACTGGGGAAATGTCCTTAGCACCAACAAGTGCTGTTAGAAGCCCATGCACCGCTGTGTAAACGCTGCTGCCTCGTACAGTTCTCTTTTACTTCCAAATGACTTGCTGTCATCTGAACGCCAGAAGCCTATTAAAATACATGCCTTATTTTTCTCCTCCATCCTCCACAGGGAGAGGCAAGAGAGAGGAAGGGAGAAAAAAATCTAAAAAGCAAACAAACAAATAAAAACACCCATAGAAACAATACTTATTTCTAATCTAGGAGACAATTGGAGGAATTGGGTGGGAGGGGAGATGACACAATATAAATACTGGAAATAACACGTTATCATTTTTTTTTTCTTTCTCTTTAGTTTACACTCACATTACCTACAAGTAAATACTGGCTATATAAATACACAAGGATTTTGTACACTGGCATCTTCTCATAATTGCTCTATGTACAAACAATACAAATGAAGAGATAATAAAATTTTAAATACGGTTTTATTTTCATTTATCTGGAATAAAAATTCAGAAACTATTTTTAACCTCTGGTTATTCACCTCATGTATGTCCTAAGAGACGTAAGTTGCTTCTAGAGCTCAGGCTGAGTTTGGATGATAGCTGACTAGGTCAGGCAGTGTTCTTTGGTTTGTCAAATAAGAGCAAAATGAATTAAATCAGAATGCTCCAAAGCATCCAAATCAAACCAAGGAAAATGACCCCACCAACCCCCCCTCACATAAACCAAAACTGTCAAATTTGATATGATCATATAGAAAGGTCAGCATGTATAAAAGAAAATAAACAGCAAACTATAAGACAACAGTTTCCCTAATTAATAACCCAATGGATACAACTGATATATTGGCAAACGAAAAAGTTAGGAAGCTTTTATCTATTCCCCATGGTATTTAGAAAGAAGAAGGAAAACACACACACACACAAACCCCCCCAAAGCCATAGATACCATGTGAGGTAGCTGTATCATAGAGAAAAAAATACATTTCTGACATAATATTTCAGTCTTCAAAAAATAAAAAAAAGCATGCTATTCATGTGGAAAGTATAATTCTGTTTCATTATAGAATTCTGCTTTTTGTATAACTCTTTTACACTTTGCTATTTTGCCACAATACTGTACAAAGCATTAAGGCAGGTAATGGTTATTATATTAATGCAAAATCATCTAAGTAGTCAGTCATTAGCATAACTGTTCTCTCAGTAACAATACAACCACCTATTAAAATTTTAGGGAAAAAAAAGACCTCTTTAAAATGCAATTAGCATTTCATTTTTTATCACTTTGTTTATTACATTCTATCAAAAAAGGCTATCTTTCTTTCAGGAAGAATTGTATGGCCAAGACTTGCCTGCCAATCAGGAGTTATTTCAGGTTATCAAGCCTAATAAGCAATCTCCAGCAAAGCTCTCTGAGCTCTTCTTTTGTCTCTAAATTGTAAAAAGTGGCATAAATTCGTATTTGTTTACAGCATGGGCATTAGTGGACCCTTCACTGCCCTCCTCTCACATTTCTCCAGGCCTACAAGGTTACCACTAAGTGCCACTGTAATTGTTTTAGCTCTAATAAATATCAGCTTCATTTGCATAAAAATGTAAAGTTTACATGAATTAAATCGCTTCTCCCATTAACGACTGTTAAATACAGGAAGCAATGGAGGCTACACATGAAAATAATCATCCAATAAGCACTGATCTTTTCAACCTAGCAACTATTATTACTATTATCATTATTATTCATCTTAAGAAAAATGCCCCTTCTTCCCTTCCCCCACACCTCATTCTCTTGGAGGGGGGAGAAAAAATTTAGTGCAGGGGGATCAAACCTGCTCTGAAGGTTTATATTAACAACAACAACAACAACAAAAATCATGTTTAAGTCCTGCAAAGAGGAGGGGAGAACTAAGGTAGGAAGGTACCTCAGAACAGATTCTATCCACATATCTTTAGCTCTGGACGAGAAAAGGAGGGGATCTTGGCTAAAGAAGCTCCCTGACATTGAAGCATTCATTATTCAAAAATCGAGGGCAACTATATCCATCCTATTGGAGACAGGGAAGAACAAGGAAAAATAACTTCTAGATACAGTTGTAGATCAGTGGATACTGTTAAATGGAGAAAAATTAAATGTTGATCTTTTGCTCATGGAACTTTTTTTTCCCTAAGACCAAGAATTAAATGGATAGCTCTTCAGGCTTTAACCAGTGCTTAACTGCAAATATTATTTAAAAATAATATTTACTAAAATGGGGGGGGGGGGGGCTTGAGTTGGATTTTAACATTTAGGAAGACCAAAATTAGATCATTCCAAAGTTCTGAAGGCCTGACTTAGGTTGCATTTCCCCCACTCCTTTTTTAAGGATTACAATTTATGTTTCTCAAATTATGCAGTTTCTCATGCCTATTTCCAACACCTTTACCTTATCCATCACAGTTAAGCTGAGGGGTGCAAATTAGATTCTAATGAGAAAACATCAGTTGCTTCTTTGACAATCTCACCATTCACTGATTTATTTCTAATGAAGACAAAGCCCAACCCAAAGCTCCCTAGATGATAAAGGACAAAATATGTTCAAAAACGCCTAGTCAAATCAAGGCAAAGGGGAAAGCCAGGAAGACCCATCCTGATGAAGTGGTGTGACAATTAGAATAATTGTACAAAAAGCCATCTTCAGGATAAAGTACAAGAAATTAAACTGCCACAACTGTAACAGGTTAGATGAAAAAAATCAAAATTTAATGTATTCTCCCCTGTGTCATCTTGTTTTGTCAAGACATCAAATAGAATTGGGA
Source organism: Sus scrofa (assembly GCF_054392235.1). Lineage (NCBI taxonomy): Eukaryota > Metazoa > Chordata > Mammalia > Artiodactyla > Suidae > Sus > Sus scrofa. The sequence goes on from NC_139395.1 coordinate 67,282,977, forward strand.
AGTACAAAATAACAAGCCCTTGAGAAATCACAGAAGCCGACCTTTTTGATGTTGTTGATTTACCTTGTTCTCAGTTATTTGAACAATGATGTTTCGGATTTAAGGGCAAGATAAAGCTTAAAAATTAAAACATGATGCCAGGGTAGCCACAAAAAGTGTACCCTAACATTTAGCCTGCAACTTCATTGATTAGTTGCTTTTTAACTGGATTTGAAAATAAGGCAGCATGCATGTATTCAGGATTTATTTCTCTCATTCTAAATTAATTTCTCTTCAAACAACTGCCACCCTGGAAGAAAGGCCCAGAGATTATTCCTACAACCCTCGAGTAGAGGCCCAGTTCAGGTCTTTCCAGACAAGTCAAGTTCCCACAATCTGCAGAGGATTGTTTAGCCAAGAGGTACCCGAGTTTTCTCTTTTTAAACACAAGTAAATAAAACTTAATGTAGGTTGCCATTTATGAAAAGGAAAAAGAAAGGAAAAAAAAAAAAAGACTGCACACTTTGAAATGACTAAAACCAATGTCCAGAAATATCATGCTGTTTCCAAGAACAGAAACCTTTCACCAAACAAAAACAAATTTAGCTTAGGGACTTAAGACTATCCCCAAATCTAGCCATGCAGGTATACCCGAAGCTACATTACTTCTCTGCCTCAAAAGATCGATCTACAGCTTATCAGCAACATAACTGCTAGCCTTATAGGAAATATTATGTACAAAGATATACAAAAATCAATATATTACACGATAGCTTTCTCCATTTTTGTGTGTAGGTGGCTGCTTCTACTACAGCATACATATGAAACAAAAAAATGCAGCAGTAAAAAAAACATCTGTTTAAAAGGCCCTAAAAGTAAATAACCTAGTATTTACAAGCACTAGTAGAATTTGTTAAGACCCAGACTAGTTAATGGTTATTTAATGATTTTAACTCCTTGTCATCGATTTCAAACACACTTTAATACCTAACACACGCGTAGACACGATTTATGAATTTATTTACTCGAATTTTCTCTGGTCAACTGTTGCTGCATTACCCGTTGCTTATAAATCATAAAGAACCACCCGAAGTGGATTCTAATGGACTATTATATTTACCCAATTACTAAGAGTCTGCTCTTAAGTTTCCCTTTCATGATGTTCATCTACAATGAAGCCACATAATAAAATAAATTTCTTCAATCTCCTTTTTATACTAATTCAAACTGTATTCAAATTTTAGCTCAAGCTGAGAAGCTGGCCACACTACTCTCTCCTGACTGTCTCAGAAGCACTGTAGCTCAAATGCACTTCTGTCACATTAGCCAAGATAAATCTGGAATTTCATTGCTTTTAATTAATCTGGATTTTAATTTCACTGTATCCTGCAACTGTATGGAGGCTGGCTGAAAAGTTGCAGAACTAGTCAGTGTCATGAGAGAGTTTATCTTGCAAGTGACAGCTCCTGACAACATGCAAATGCAAGGCAGTGATGGTGAGGGTTTTGTTTTTAAGGTACATTTGATTGCAAACAAACAAACAAAAATTTCAAACCAACCACTCCTATGATAAGCTTTCTGATGATTTATGGTTTACCAACCGAGCAAGGTTACGCAACACTGCATGCCTTTAGATGCATTACTTCAGCTAGTTGAGATTTAATTAAGATCACAGCCTCTAAAATCCTTGTCAAATGAAAATTCAGAGAAGACAATACAGTATATATCCTCATGCAGAATGTTTCCATTCCATCCTCTGGAAAAATATGAGTTAATCCACGTTTCTATGGCTGCAGACAAAAGTTCTCTAATTTTGTTTTCTTTTGACACTTACGTTGTTTTCTATTGTATGTCATGAGATCATTCCCTTCCAGGGAGGGAAGGAAAAAAAAAATCGAGAGTGAAACACATTGCAGAAAATGCACTTGACATTATTATCCCACATTATCATAGCTTAGCTATGATGGCATCACATTTTCATATCATCAACCCATGCTTCGGAGAGTTTCATTTAATGAAATATGTTTATTTAAAAACACAGCACAAATGGGAGCCTGTCTTCCTTGAATTACTTAGATTAAAAAAATTGACATATTTTGCTCATTTCCTTAACTGACGAACTTTTTATCAAATGAGCTGCACATATGGGTAGAAAGTTCCTGTGGCAAATGAGAGACCGTAAAGCCCATTACTTTCATGCTATAAGTCATCCTTAGGGTAAAAAAAAAAAAAAAAAAAGAAAAAAAGAAAATTATTGCTCTCAGATTTTTTCTTATATATTATTATGGACCTACAGGTTTTTTTTTTTTCTTTTAAGACAAAATTTATGATCATATGGCCCTTTACCTAGTCCAGGGTGTTTTTATTTATATCATCTTAATATTTGGTTGCTTATCTCATGCCTCAGAAATGACAGGTGCTCGCAGTCCCGCTCTTGACAGGCCACTACACAAATAACCGTCTTGCCTGAAAGGGCTAATGCAGTACTAATGAACAATAAATCAACTTTGATTATCAAGTGTCAGCCCAATCCGTTTTCAGTTCAGCTCTATCACATCCTAGAGTAAGTCAGCCAGTGTCTCTGGGTAGGCAGTCTGTATTTTGGTTTCATTTTTACACACTTTTCACTGAAATGTGTCAGGCAGCTATAAAGAATCATGTAAAATAGAACTAGACCTTTTTCAGTGTAAGCGAAGGGTATCAATTAAGACTACGTGCTTCTGCCTTCATGTGGGTTACTTAGTGATGAGTCTTAACATTCAAGGAAGCTTTGTGTTCTTTTAAACAACAAAAACAGCAACAGACCCTAAACTAGAATCTTAATGTGATCATGTTTGAGGGTTTTGACAATGACATGCTAGCTTGAACACTACCACATAAACCACCTTTGACTGCACATTCCTCTTGGAAAATCTAGTACAAATGAACAAAAAGCAAAAAAGAAAAAAGAAAAGAAAAAAGGCCACTTCTTAAAAAAAAAGAAAGGGACACTTGATTTAAAGTTAAAAAAAAATGGCTTCTTTAACACTGACTTCCTAATAAAATAAATGTAACTTATTTTTTTTTTCTTAAGCAGATTAGTCATTGATAGTATGATTCACATTTCCTGTTATCAGGCTTAATTTTTCCCCCAAATGTGTCACTTTCAAAATGTTGGAATCTATGGAAATTAGGTGATTTGCATTTTTAAATTGGCTTGATTAGAACATTTGGTCTGTGTGGACAAGAATATAAAATTATTAGATATTTCACTCCTAACCGGCAGGCCTTGAAGGAGTTAATCCCAAAGAGGAAGAGTCTATATGTACTTTGCTCTAAAACTTTACCACCCACTTCCTAAAGATCCCCTCCTTCCCATCACGACACTTGAGGGGGGTGGTGGGGGGAGAAAGTCTGTTTCCAACGACCGACCCTCTTTCAGGCAGATCTGACAGTTGAGTTAGCTACATTCAGAGCCGGTTCGGATGGGAGTACCCCGTAGCAATTCCTCAGTCGGCTTCGCGTCCTACCCAAACCCCACTCACTACTTAATTAACCAGCAAAGTACTGCAACAGAGGCTAAGGCTCCTCAACCTGCCTAAGTGTCCTTCCGCCGGTCTGGCCGTCTTGGTACGGGGCTCTATTCGTCTCCCTCCACCCTTAACTGTGTATGAACTCCTTGAATTTGAACAGCTAAGCTGAAAATAGCCTAGACAGATATAGAAACAAACTATCAGAAGCAAAGAAACATCCACCCGGGTTACGCTGAGACGGAAGGCTCCTTGTATATTTCACACGCTCTGAAAAGTGACATAAATCACACCCCAGATACGTCCCCCGAATGGAGTGATGGCGAGGGCTTTACCAAAGTGGCTGCCTGAAGGCCAGACCGGCAGAAAAAGAATCGCGAACGAGAAAAAGAGAACGAGCGAGAGCGCGAGAGCAAAACACAAGCAGGACTTCCTCCAACTCTCAACTACACCCCACCCATGAACATTTAAAAAAAGGGAGAGCGAGAGAGAAAGGGGGGTAAAATCTCTCTCTTCCAGGACCCACAGGCCTGGAGCTGCTTCTTCCCACCCCTCCACCCCCTCCCCCGCCTCCACTTCCAGAGCACAACTCCCACCCAAGTTGGTAAACAGCGATTGTTATTATTATTTTTTCCGAAAGACTCAACTTAGAAACCCTCGGGCGCTCCTGCCTTCCCCAGCGAGGCCCCAGGAAGCTGGCACCGCGGAGCCCGGGGAAGGAGAGCAGAACGGCAAAGATCAATCATGGGGACCAACCTGACACTCTCCATGTAGCCGCCAGGCGCGGGGAGCCGGCTCGGGGCGCCCGCGCGGGCCGGGCGTGGGGTCCGGCGGCCTCGGCGTGCAGGCGGACTGCACGCGCGCAGGGGCGCTCCGGCTCGCGGGCTGACAAGACGCACCGCGCCGCGCCCACCCGCCCCGCCCTGCTCCACCAATCACAACCCGCCTCTAAACACCCCGCGCCGCGCCGCGCCGCGCCCCACACAATGGGCTCCGCGGCCCGCGCCCCGCGCCCGCGCCCCCGGCCCCCTCCGCGCGGCAGGTGAAATCGCGCTCGGCGGAGACCCTGCTTTTGTTTCGGGAGCAACTCTGCTTAATTGCTGTTAACCCTTTGACCCGCCTCTGGCTGACGTCTGGGAAGCCGGGCGCGGCGCGCATCTCTCCCTCCAGCCGGGGCTGCCGGGTCGGGGCTTTTTGGTGGGGTGGCGTGTTTGTTTCCTCTTGGAAACTGACAAAGAGTTGTCCCAGCCTTTCAGAACAACCCGAGCGGCAAAGCAGGGGAACCGGCGCACCCGGCGCACGCCCTGACTGCTTGGAGCAACTGTTTAGAATCGGAAGGGGATGCGGGGCTCAAAGACAGCACAGGAGAACTTCCTCGAAAACGGCCTTTGCGGGAGAACTTTCGCTTCACGTCCCTGGTTTAACCAAGCCTCAGCCTCTTTGATTCCCCCCGCCCCCTTTCTTTCCAAGAGTCGGCTTCGCCAGAGTGTGCTTGTGCGCGCGGAGGGAAACTAACCCGACACAGGGGTTGAAATAAATAACCACCAACGTGCCTCGTCGCTGAACCAAGCTACTTCCCCTCTAGAACGACAGCTGCTGAAGAAAGCATCTGCCACTCGTTCGCTAAGAAATAATTCTCTAAATTCCTTTCTTATTTATACAACAACAGCAACAACACAGGCTACTCTCACTGAGCACTTTAAGATGACCTCTATCAGAAATAGTTACTGCTCTTTAATGCTATTTAAAACAGAGTACAGTGTGGAAAAAAAAAGTCACCAATATGCTAAACTTTGTTGGCTCAACTGGCATGATTTAAGTGCCAGGTTAATTTCATCATTTTCGGCAGTTCTAGAAATCACCTCTCTAATCTACCATCAATTTACAGAAAAACTTTTTTGGCCCATCCTTAAAAACAACAACAAAACTCTAACATTTTTACATTTTTTCTCAAAATATATGAGGAAAAGGAGTAGTGGTGACATCAGTGATTACCTAGTTTCCCTCAATTAAAAAAAAAAAAAAAGCAACAGATTCTAACCCGGTCATTTCAGGAGTTTTACTGGAAAGTATTTTTCCATTTGAGCTGTTAATGCAGGTTACTACAAACCAGAAAGCATATTGATAATATTTCCAATCAAGCAAAGGCCTGAATTTCAATCAGGTCAGCAGCGGAACAGGCAATTTCCACCCCCCACCCCCCCCCAGTAATCTGGCAGCAAAGGAGACAAAAGCGCCAGTTGACTGTCAACTTATGATCAGATGGTAAATGGGCACAGCACAGATCGCGCTCCACCCTAAAGTGTTTTTATGTCAGATAACAAATTTATTAATGGGATTTTTCAGGTCACAAAAATGTGACCCCACCCTCTCATGAATATTTAGTAGAGAACCACTGGGCGTTCTTTTTTGGGGGGAGGGAGAGGGGCCTTAAATCTGCCAGTGCACCATGAATCAGTAGAGTTCTGACTCTTAAAGAGACAAGGGCCTCCTTCGGGTAGGGGCTGGCAGGGCCCCAAAGACAGGAAATAAAAATATAGGAAGTTCTCTCCAACCAAGGCACAGTGAGAAAGTAGAAATGTTCATTTCAAAATCCACATGCGATTTTTTTTCAAAGGTATTAAAATTCGTTAGAGATTTAATGTCTGTGAACGACATCAGGGTGCCCTGTGAATAAGCAATTCGTTCTTTTGAAAAGACAAGTTCTTCAAGAGGCATCCATAAAACTGGAGCATGCTTTTACAAGTTGGCCTATGTCCTGTGCAGGTCAGCATTTATAAGCTAATAGTCTCCAGGAACATCAAAACAAACAATACACAAACAAACAAACAACAAACATTACAGACGCCTGTGACCCAGCTGTGGAGACGAACCTTACACAAAATAATTAGGGAGTGATGCAATGCGATGGTTACACAAGTACTAAATTGCATGGTGGTGGCATTAAGCCCCACGAGACCAGAGGGAAGGGGCAGATCCATGGAGCAGGAGGTCTGGGAAGGCCCCTTGGGGAGGTGGTGTTTAGAGGACTGATGATGTGGATAAGGGGGGAGGTGACAGTTTGGAGAGGGAAGTGGCTCAGCAAACGCAGAGGCCACCTGGAGCCCTTCCCGCCCTCTCTCCAAACATGACATGGTGACTCAGAGACCACTTCTAGGCAAGGAAACGTACCATCAGAGATAAACCTGGATAAGCTTTATATGTCCAGGCCATTTTGATGATTTCTGGGCTCTCAAGATCGCTTTGCATGTGGTCCTGTCTACCTGCCTTATGTCTGGGATCCAGTGAGAACTGGAACTTTTCAGGTCTGGAATACAATGTGAAATGTTAAAAGTTGTAGGGACTTAGAAGATTTAATTAATGCCATCTATTCTGTGAGTGCCAGGTCATTTTGGAAAGGTTGGGTCAGAAAGACAAAAAAAAAATAAAAAATTTAAAAAACAGCAGCATTTGGACACAGGGTTGGGGGGAGCTTTAGAAGAATCTGGAGTGGGGCACAGGCTTTAGAATGGGTTACTCAGCCACAGGGTCCCTTTTAGTTGTCACAACTTGAACAGAAATTGCAACCCCCATTTTCCAGAGAAGGAAACTGAAGTTCAGAAAGGCAGTGTGATTTTTTTGTTTTTCTCTCTAAGAATCACACACACCCAGTACCACAGGCCACAAGGGGAAACAAGACACTGAATAGTTACAGAAAAAGAGAGGCCACGATAATGTAAAATGAATACCCAAGGTGGAAAAAGGGCTAATGTTTAAGGAAGGGTGAAGGAAATGCTAAATACCATACTTAAGAATATTTCTGATGCCCACATCCTAACACCCACAACAGATACAACCCTTGTTCAAACACCACATATTAAGAAACCTGTCAGTTGCTAAATGAGTCCATTGTGCAGCTGGCTATGTACTTAAGAACAGATTACTATGATCCCACACCAAACTCTAACCACCAAATAACACACCTGGGACTAAAATCATGTATTATATGTGGTTCGGCTGAGCCTTGAACGCAGAAGAAAGTGCAAGGTTTTAGTGCCCATTCAGAGCTGAGAATGTAGATAAGGTGAATTAAACTAAGAGTCAGAAGGAGCATCTTGTCAGGACACTATTCCCACACGCTGATGGATGGTATGGCAGCCGAAGGAGACGTCTGCCATGGTGCTGGGTTCCCACTGAGGCCCTGCTTTTCCAGAAGCTGCTTGGCAATAACCAGGGAAAGGACGTGTAAATGGACACTGGTTCACATATTTCTAGCAACACAGAGCAAGAGACCTCCCCAGATAAAGCCAGTCATCTCTACCACATTCTCATGGGAAACTTCTGCCATTTGTGTTGCCGCAAGAAAGTTGATCTGCCCGTGGGAGTAAAGTAAAAACTGATGGGAGTTCCCTGGTGGCACCATGGGTTAAGTGCCTTGCATCATCACTGCTGTCACTGGTGCTGTGGCTCCAGCCACAGTTGTGGCACCAGTTCGATCTCTGGCCCCGGAACTTCAACACGCCATGGCGGAGGCCAAAAAATAAAATAAAATTTTAAAATACTTTAAAAATTAAAAAAAAAAATCAAAACTGGTGAACAAGTAGAGGGTTGGAAAAAAAAAAAAATCAACCTGGACATGAGCAGCCCAAATTTTAATTCCCTACCATCTTCCAAACAACCCTTGCTTTCATGCTTATTTCTTTTCCCTTCTCCAATTAATTTAGTGGCACTCCCAGAACATGTTCTGAAAAGACAGGACTTAAAAAGATTCAACCAACTGGCTTTGTTGCTAGAGAGAAAATGCTGAAGCAACGGGAATACAAAATTTAGCCCCCTTGCTCCAGGAACAGGCTTGATGACCTGCCCAGGGAAGTGAGTCGCTTTCAGAAGGAGCCCTGCTTTAGTATTTCTGATGTCTCCAAAGACCGCCAACCGGCAGCCAATTAAGAGATACTAAATTGCAACAGCCAAACCCGATTCTTGAGATTTGGGCATTTGTCTCTAAGGAACTCCTGTTCCTTCCTGATTTAAGTGGTGCTTTTACTTAAAAAATATAAATTAATACATCACCCAACTACAGGGAGCAAAAGCACTTAGCTCCATATTGATATTGTTTATGTCACTGGTATGTCTATGTGGACAGTGAAGGTAATTACGTTGTTTTTCTTCTGTACCCACTTGGCCAAGGGAAAAGGCTGTGAGTTCTTGCTCCTGCACAGGAGTTTAAATTTCTCTTCATGACATCCTCCAAACTGTCATTAGCATCTTAATTTGATGCAGTATCTCATAATGCAATTATTCCCAGTTAATTTTATATATACACATTGTGACATGTCAACATTCAGGTGACTTATGAATTTGATGGGTACATAATAAGCTATTGGAACAATTATTGCCCCCTCCAAAAAAAAAAATTCCCTTCCTCTTAATGGAAAGACATTTATAAAACATTGCTGGTAAACAAAATCACGTCTGGAAAAGGAAAATGGCAACATCCAATTTTGTTGTTTTGTTGGTTTTTGTTTTTTTCCATATCCTCAGCACATGGAGATTCTCAGGCTAAGGGTCGAATCAGAGCTATAGCCACCAGCTTACACCACAGCTCATGGCAACACCAGATCTTTAACCCATTGAGGGAGGCCAGGGATCAAACCCGTGTCCTCACAGATACTAGTCAGGTACTAGTTGGGTAGTTACCACTGAGCCACGACGAAAACCCTGTAACATCTATTTCTAACTGTGCATCTGATTGACGGTAACAAATTACTCTCTCATGTATGATAAAACCATAATCTCTTGTTTTAACATAATGTAAAATGTATTACTGGATAGCTTCCACCATGAAGTTAGAACAGATTACACTGAGGTGTACACAAGTCTCATAAAGGTACGTGTTTGAGGATGGGAGAGCTTTTCCCCAAGAGTGTGCTCTTTCAGGTACTGGGAAGAAAGAATCACTACCACCATCAAGCCTGAGTCCTTATTTCCCCTCCAAGAAGTGACAGCATTGATGATACGCCCACATGCAAAGCCTCGATTGACTTCAGGCATAACCAGAACTGGGTCACTGAAGGGGAAGTGTAAAGATGGCTCTTGGGCTATGAGATTCTATCAGAATATTTTTGAAAACGCTTAATTATGGCGAAATGGCTGAGAATGAGCTAAAGGCACTAGCCACCTTTCTGCAGTCAAGTCAGCTTTTCCCCAGACCCAAGGTGCGCAGCAGGCCTGGGGAGAAGCACGGGAGCGTGTCCCATCCTGTCCCAGGAACAATGCTTACCAGCCTCCCTCCCAGGCCACACCACCCTCCTGTGACCCTAGGCTGCCACACCCTCAAGTCAAAACCTTCTTTACGCCTGCCCTCTGCTGGTAAGCCTGCCAGGACTAGGACGATGTGACTACTTTAACTTATTCCAAAGACAACTTTTAAAGGCTGGAGAGAGAAAGGACTATTAACTGAAAATATAAATTAAGACACTTAAGAAAAAAAAAAAAAAAGGAGGGAGGGGGTGCCTGGGTGAAATATGGCACTTTTAATGTAAAAACGCACATCCGTCTACTCTATTGCAGGCTGGCTCAGAGCACAGGAGTGCCAAGCTCTATATTTTAGCTTGCCTAAGAGGACAACCTGTATTCTTGCAGGGCATCTTGGCTTCTCTTTTGCTCCCTCTCTGGGGAGAGGTAGGTCGGTACGTTTTCAATAAAACACCTTCTTAGCAGTAAAGGGCCACTGTTCCCGTTTCAGTGGTCCCTAAGGTTTCATGATCCAGTATATTTAGCTGGCTTGCGGCTCAAGCTTTCCTTTGGCATTCGTAAGAGCCACATAAAAGGGGGGTGGAGGCAAAAGAAGAGCTTTTCGTGGATCCTTTGTCTACCTAAGACAACAGTTAACTATGAGACTGATTAGCTGGCATGAATTCCACAAACAGCGGGCCATGCTCCCAGGCCCTCTCTCCCCAGTAAGGGCAGGGTGACCTATCAAGAAGACCCGGAGGAGGGCTCTGGGCGTCAGGGGTGAATTTCTGCGGCAGCAGTAGCAAGCAAGGGTTAAACAGAGCACCTCCTGTCAGTGTCAATGCGAAGTACCAGGCCTTACAAATCCCCGCAGCATACCATTTCAAAAATCTATCTCTAAGATGGGAAAATGAAGCTTAGCAGTTGCAACCTCAGAAGCATTTAGGAAGTAGCACTCCTGACAGTGCTATAGATGCCGAATAAATGCTCTTAGCAAGAACACCCAATCCAGCCGACAATAAATCTTACACTGGGGAAGCCGGAGCTGGGCTACGGAATCCCCTTCAAAGATAATTGCTTTCCACACTGTGTGGCATAGAGACCACTACGTAGAAAACCCTTTTCTGGGGCCCTACTGCTCTCTATGGCTGTTCTTTCCTTAATGGTAACCAATTACACCCCCCCCATACCCTCTACCTTTAGTAGGAGAGACCATATAAAAAGTCAAAGATTTGTCTTCTTTCCTAGAGAAAAGTGATGAGGACAGTTCTTGGTGGGGGGGTAGGGTGGGGTGTTGGGGGTAGGTGGATGGGAGGCCAGGGTCTGGGAGAGGGAGGCTGGGATGAGAGGAAACATCTAAAGCCTCAGGAGCAGAGTCTGAAGCAGCATACAAGGTACACAACCCTCGACACCCCACCCCACCCCGCCCCCCACCACTGCCCACTCTGTGAAGACCCATGTGGTTTCTGAACAGTTTCAAACTGGCACTCTCCCAACAGGCCAAAAAAGAAGTAGGCAGACCTTTTCTGGTCCAAAGTAGCCTTGTGTGGTCTGTTTAACCCCGGGATAATGCGGGAGTATTAGATGGGACGCGGGATTCTGTGAGTGACTTTGTCATGAATTATGAGTGCAGTCGTGGGCAGGTCACCTCACCTCTCTGAGCCCACACGTTATCTAAACAAAGAAAAAGATGGGTAAGAGACTCTCTCTGTTGGCTTTAATGATCATTATTATTACTGACTGTATCAACTACACATTTTACACTAGCAGAGGACTAGTAGTCTCAAGGTGTTTTTTGTAGCTTACAATTAGTGTCATATATAAAACTGCCAGGAAGATATATATAGTTTAAAAACATCAACAGGATTTTAGAGCTCTGGAATCTTGGACACTCTCAGGCCAAAAGAAAATCAGGGAACAAAGGGAGGAAAAAAAAAATGTTTTTTGGAAAACTACTCAAAAGCTCTCATTCTGATCCCAAGTCATAAACCCCATGAAACATCAACAATTTGTAGTCCATTGATTAAGTGGCCTTTAAACTTGGTGAACTGAGTTGGGGCCTCAGAAAAGGACGCTAAAACTCCCTGACTTCCAAACATGTTTAGGTTCTTTGTCTTTGTGATTTTTTTTTTCTTCTTCTTCTTTAACCATCAAAATTCTCTCTTTCTACCATGCCAGTTCCCACCAAAATGATTTTCAGAATTTCTAGTCCAACCTTGCAAGCCATTCATCTGCTTCTGTCTGTTTCATTTTAGAAAAGAGAGAGGAAAGCTTTATGCGCCAGGTAACTGTGGGCCGGGGATGGCATTTCCACCTCAGACTGAAGCCACAGGTTGGGCTGGAGTAAAAGGGAAATTTGGAAGGAAGCATAGCATCACAGAGATATTAGCCTCCTTGTGAGATCTAACAACTCATTTTAAGAAGATGCATACAGAAAAGCACACAGTCTGGCCTGCAGTCCAATTACTTATTTTTTTACTGTTTTTAAGTGGCATTCCATCCCTCTTGAGGAAAAGCAGTAGATGAAACAGGAAGCTTTTCAGGTCATATAGAACTTCGTTCTTTTCAAACAAATAAGGTATTGTGTGTCTGAACAATAGGAGGAATGTCTAATTGATCTTAATTAAATTCAGTGATGTCCAATTTTTGAGATGGGTCAGGACACATCTATGTAATGTCACAACCCAACAGGCCAGACCTTTGAAATCAGAGAGTTCGGTGGTGAGCTGTTCTCTGACACCCTTTCTTATCCATTCACCCTCCCATTGCACTACCAACTGGTTCTATCCTCCAACTTTCTTCTCCCTCCCTCCTACTCCTGACTTCTTCCCAGCTTGGCACATACAGTTTCACAAGGGCAGTGGCCATCCTTTTTTCCCCTGACCAGCCGTCGGAAGCTGCAAAGCCCCACCATATGCTCGCTCATCGTTCTTATGATAACCTACCAAACAGGAAGCCTATTGTATCCATTGCATGTGGAGAAGGTTACCTGGACTTTCCAGGGGGGGAGATGTGGATTTGAACCCAGTCTTTGCCACTCACCAGAGAACTAGGTGAGTCACAAAAACTTGTTTGTATTTTCTGTAAAGTGGGAGCAATTATTTACCTTGCATTTGATTGGTGTTTCTTTTATTATTTTTGAGGGGGGCTATCAATTTTAAACTCAGTTTTCCTGATTTGAGAGTCTTAGTGTGCGTTTTTGATCTACTGCCTGGCGAGCACCTGGTCACCAGCGCCTAGCTGAGCAAACGCTTTGATTTCAGAAGGAGTCAGGGGACTTGTCTGAGATCAGGTGGCTGGTGAATGAAAGGACTGAGGTGTGACTCGCCCCTCCAGACCTCAGCCCTGCATTAGGGAGCCTCTCGCTTCCCGGTCACAGAGCTCAGGTGACTTTAAGATAACAGCTAAGAAAACAAAGACCAAAGTCACTCATGATCTAGGAGCGGTTGGAAATTCTGTAAATATCCTGCCAGTTACAAATTGGGAAGTAGGTACTGTAACCTCAAAACAGGGTTTGACAAAGGAAGGGAAAATAAGGGAAGGGCTGGCACCTGGTAACATGATGGCTAAGAAACAGAGCGAACATTTACTGGGAGCTCATGATGGCTCTGGCATTTTCCATAATACCTCTTAATCCTTAAAACAATCCTACGAAGGAGATACTGTTGTACCCACTTAACAGATGAAGAAACTGAGGCTCTGAGAGTTGAAATTACTTATCCAATATTTCATAGCAAGTCAGGGGAGAAGTGGGACTTGAAAACCTCCGAAACAAGGCTTTTGTATCTTATGCTAAGCTGGACACCAGGCTCGGGGCTAGAACTAAGAACAAAGACACAGGCTCGCTTTTACACCTATGGAAGATATATGTGACCAAGAATCACTGATCGGTCAGCAAGAATGGAACCTGAAATAATACAAAAGTCAAATACTGATAGCCTCTCTGCTTCTTCCATGAATCCACAGTGACAACCCTGGCCAACAACATGAACGTGAACTTGGTCCTGAATGTGTGGGTGGCCACAAACGGGCTGGGAGGAGAAGCAGTGGGCATTGTCATGCATTGTCTTGTGTTACTTTTCCTGGATTAAGGAGCTCCCCGCACTCCCATCTCCATTGTTGAGAAGAGAGAGGTACACAGATAAACAGGCAGACAAGACTTCTGACCATCTTCCAAGGCATCACAAGGCACCAGGCAGTGGCCTGGCAGCCCTGGCCTGGATGGTGTCCAAGCTCTTAGTGTCTTAGATGTAGAGATGGAACATCATGGTGATGGGGCTTATTTTGTCCCTGATCATAAAAGGCACCTGGACCCCTGCATATGGCAGCTCTAGCTAGACGGCCGTGGGTTCTAATACTGCATACTTCCCAACTGTCCTTTTGGGTAAAGGACTCATTTATTAATCTCTAAATGCCTCAGTACCTACATCTATAAAAGGAATTTATCCTAGTACTTCTCCCAGAGGACTGTTATAAGCATTACATGAGATAAATGGGTCAATCCCTGGCAAACCTAAATGTTTCCTCATGTCATTATTATTCATTATTATTGTTACTACATACTGCTTTTCCTTCCATCTTTTCCTTTTGCTGTATTGAAATACCAGAAAGCAAAATGCGTTTTCACTCTCACACACACAGACTTCTTTTTGGAGAGGTAGGAAATATCGATGACTCTAACTCCTAAAAGTTAACTCAGCCGTAGCCCTTTCATGCAAATCATCTCAACAATGGAATAAGACACTCGGTTGGGTCAAGGGGTGGCCCTGCTCTACCTCCAGGTCACCCAGTGAGCCAGGGCTACCAGCCAGTTTGTCACTAGGGGTATGAAGGGGCTGGGTGATTTGTTAAATGAATTCTCAAGGACCTGCTGGGATAGTGTAGGAGGGGCCTGCTCTGAGTACTGGGAACATGCAGGCTGACCAACATGAGACCTAATCTGTGGAACCTGCAGCCTATGTTTTTATGATATTTTGCTACTCTTGTCCCTGGAAAGGAACACTGTTGATGGAACCCCAGGCTCCAGAAAAGGCTCAGCCTACACACACACAGATCATGGGATACTGACCTAATGAGCTGATTTTAAGCTTCTTTTCAAAGTTCCCCACATCCACACTAACCAATGTTAGGAGCAGGCCTCAGCCATTGCATCATCATTTGCATAATTTCAAAAAAAAAAAAAAAAAGGGAGATAGAAACACACACTGGAGGTAGAGAAGAGTCGTTCCCTCTCTAGCCTTAGGGGATAAGGGTGCATCTAATAAGACAGGGGATGATGCTGCATATTTAAGGGCAATGGCCTACTCCAGGCTGTTGGGCAGCCAGGGTGGGGAAGGACACCTCAGCTACCAGGAAGAGCATGTATAAACATTCACATGGGAGGTGGCACAAACCATAAAATGGGGGACTCTGAGGTACTTGAAAAGGCTGGGGCAGTTATAATTTGTGCCATATCTCTCTTCTTTTGAGACCAAAGGAGTTTTCTTCTTCTCCCCAATCTCGCCTGTATTTCCCATCTCAAACATGCATTCATGCCTCCCTCTCCTCATTTATCCAGTTTGGGGCATGGTTTCTGTGGTTCATCAACACAGTGTCCAGCATTTAACACACTTTCTCCTAGCCTTGACGGGAGCTGGTGCGCGAGCGCGCGCGCGCACACACACACACACACACACACACACACACACGCTTTACCCCAAGCCTACGGAGTCTGATGGGTTTTTTTGTTTTATTTTGTTTGTTTGTATTCTTTTTTGGCTGCCCCACGACATATGGGGTTCCTGGAATAGGGATCAAATCTGAGCCACAGCTGCAAACTCTGCTGCAGTTGTGGCAATGCCGAATCCTTTAACCCGCCACCCACTATGCTGGGCTGGAGGCTGAACCTGCGTCCTGGAGCTGCAGAGATGCCACCCATCCCATTGCGCCCCAGCAGGAACTCCTGATGTTTGTTATTCCTATCCCAATACGCTCTCCAATCTGCGATTCCGGATTCTCATCTTTCCCATTCAGAGGCTGCGACTGGGCAAGTCTGGGGAGGGTGAGCCTGGCATAGAACCAGGGGTTGGAAACCACTAGCCTCAAGTGAAGGAGCAGGGACTCAAGGATGAGATATTTTGGTCCCTTAAGGGTTTAAAAAACACCACATCAGACATGGACATCTTATTATACAGTTAGCTAGAACAAAACCATAAGGAAATATTTCCATCTAATACAGGGGCAAACTTACAAAGCATTAAGGACCTGTACACTAATCCCTCAGGAAACGAATGAGAGCTCTAACAGAACCAGCACAATCAAGACCTCAGCTGGTCGCACACATGTCACTCCCTCTAGGCAGCCAGGCTTTTGTGACTCAAGAAGGAGGGTCTAGTCTTTATGCACGTTCTCCTAAGCCAGCCTCAGTGTGATGGGCTGAAGCCAGTCTGGTTAGGTTTTCTTCACCTATTCCTTTTGAACTGAGTCAGGGGCAGGAAGGACAACACAAGTTGTGTTTAGGTCTGTGAAAACTGAATGTTACAGAAAAGGACAAAGGAGCCAAGTCTCAAAAATAACAAGTCCTCCATTAGGCAAATTATCCTCCTCTACGGAAAAGCACATGCACACAGGGAAGAGAGAGGAAGAGGCTGCTCCACAACTCAGCCATCTTCTCATCCGTGGCACTAACTCGAGTAGTACCGCCTTCCCTGGGCTCCCATCTACACCGGGCATTCCAGCATTCTAGCAAATAGTAACTTGCTCACCAAATGCCAAAAAGAGGGCCCCGTTACATAGTAGCCCCTTAACAAACATTTGATGAATTTATACACAAGTGAAGAAATAAATGAATTCATGTTTTCTCTTCCTTTCTCCATCAATCGTTGGTCCCTTCCTTCTTTCATGTCATTTATGTTTCATGGGTGTGTTTTTTCTAAACTATAAGCTCCAAGAGACAGAGTCCACACTTTCCTCTTTTGAAACTCTCGGTACCTGGTGTAGCGCCAAGGAAGAAGTAACTGAGCATGTGTTATTTTGTTTTGTTTTATATTTTTGTGGGTTTTTCTTTCTTTCTTTTTTCTTTTTTTTTTTTAGGGCCTCACTTGCAGCATATGGAAGTTCCCAGGTTAGGGAATGAATCGGAGCTGCAGCTGCTGGCCTATGACACAGCCACAGCAACATGGGATCCAAGCCTTGTCTGCAAACTGCGCCACGGCTCACAGCAACACTGTATACTTAACCCATTGAGTGAGGCCAGGGATTGAACTCTCGTCCACATGGATACTAGTGGGATTCTTAATCCACTGACCCACAACAGGAACTCCCTAAACTCATGTTACATAACAGCATCTCTATATGTGCCTTGCGCATTCAGTGACAAGGCAGGCCTCTCGAGGTCACCATGTGAGGGGCTAAAACCTTGTTGATGGCAGTTTTATGATGGAGTGACCTCACATGCAAAAACAAAAGGGGGGGATTTGTATACAGCAATCAATGGTCAATCAGAATCTTTGAAAGTTAAAAAAAAAACATTGAATAGAAACTCTGATTCATGGATTACATAAATCACTTTACATTTTATAGCTGTGAATAAACTCAAGTCACTAAGTTCAATACAACTGTAACTACTGAAGGTTGACAGCTATCCAAATTTTTGAAAAATCATCTATCTTCCATTTGTCTTGCTAATTTTGTCAAATGAAAAGAACCCTGAATGGAGATAAGGCTGGAAGGGCGGGAAAAGCAATTTCCTGAGCTGCTGCCAACACCAGACACCCTGAAAAGGGATGTTCATTGCTCCAGGCATCTCTACTTCATTTTGTTCTGTTTTTGGAGGCTGTTGCCTGATGCCAGAACAAAGCTACAGAAAAGCGACAGCCCACACACCTCATCGGGGCCACAGAACAGTCACAAACTGTGGCCACTTAACCCTTTTCTTCAGAAGCAGAAGACCTACAGCTAGCATGACCTTACTTCTTTTTTTAATTAAAAAAATTTTTTAAGGTTAAAACCTCGTTGATTTGCCATGTTGTGCCAATTTCTGCTACAGAGCAAAGTGATCCAGTCACAGATATACATACATATATATTCCTTTTCTTTTATTATCTTCCATCAGGGTCTATCACAAGAGATTTGATACTGTTTCCTGTGCTATACAGTAGGACCTCATTGCTTATCCATTCTAAATGTAGTAGTTTACATCTACCAACCCCAAACCCTCATGCTCCTCATGACCTTACTTCTATGTGGTCACCTAGATTCTGAGAAATACACACTTAAGAGACCAAGTTAATCCAAATGGATGATTCTATTTAACCCTGTACCATGGTGACTCTACCTCTTCCTACCAAGGGCCTCACACTGTCTCTCTTTATCCTTCTCCTTAAATCACTGAGTAGGTTCTGGTTTTGTCTCAGAGATCTACTGGCATTTGTTAGGTGACATACAAGGCTTTTCACTCTGGTTTGCCCTCAGCCCCTTCGAGTGTAGCATCCAGAAATAAACATGGCAGGCCACAGAGGACAAAGGCTCAATTTCTCATTATTCTATTAATGTTGCCTCAGGTCCTTGGTACCCCCGGCTCCACATCAGGACAAAATGGGCTTCTATTGGTTTTATCATCATCCTTTAACTGTCACAAGAACCACTAGTAAGTTACAGCTCTCTACTTTGCACTTGTGCTGTGCATTCATACCTAGGAAAGATCTTTTTCATTTTGATCCAGAATTTCAGCCTGCTGAGACTTTTAAAAATCACAATTCTTCAGCTTAGAATATTAACTCTTCCTTAACCTTCTCCCACGGACACAATCTTTGTCATCCCTAAATTCCTAGAATTGTAGCATTTCAGATGTGTTGTGATCAGTTTTCTCAAATGTGCATATCTCAGCGTTTCCTGGAACCTAAGCTGGAGTTGCTACTATTATTTTTTTTTTCTTCTCTTTCTTTTTTTTTTTTTTTTTTTTTAGGGATGCACCTGTGGCATATGGAAGTTCCCAGGCTAGGAGTTAAATTAAAGCTGCAGGTGAGGCCTTTGCCACAGCAACTCAGGATCTGAGCCACAACTGTGACCTATAACCTGTGGCAATGTCAGATCCTTAACCCACTCAGCTAGGCCACAGACTGAACGCACATCCTCACAGACACTCACTGTGTCAGGTTCTTAACTTGCTGAGCCACAATGGGAACTCCAAGCTCCTGTTATTATTTGATGATCACCAGACCAATTTCACACCAGGAGCTACTGATATGGATCTGTGGTATCAGCCTGTTCCAGACTGAAAGCACCAGGAGGTGTCCCGCACAGCATCAGTGTGAACTCCTCCTGCCACCTTCACAGCGCACCTAAAAAACGGTACCTAGATCTTAGCAGGTGCTTCAAAGACAAATGTTTTTCTTTTCTTTCTTTCTTTCTTTTTCTTTTTTTTTTGTCTTTTTGTCTTTTAGGGCCGTACCCATGGCACATGGAGGTTCCCAGGCTAGGGATCAAATCAGAGCCATAGCTGCTGACCTACACCACAGCCACAGCAACATGAGATCTGAGCTGTGTCTTCGACCTACACCACAGCTCACAGCAATGCCAGATCCTTAACCCACTGAGCGAGGCCAGGGATCGAACCCAAGTCCTCATGGATGCTAGCTGGGTTTGTTAACTGCTGAGCCACGATGAGAACTCCAAAATGCTTTTCAATGCAAAAGTGAACAAACTTGCTTAATCTGTGCCATAATCCAGTGCTGAGATTCTACTGCCAATCTACACTGCGGAGATGGGGAAACCAAGGTCTCTAAAGTAAAATAACTGACTCAGAATTAGGCACTCTGTTATATGGACCAGCATTTAAAAATAATGCCTAGAAAGATTTGACATGTGAAAGACACTCTAACTGCTCATTTCAGAGCAGAACATCCAAATCGAGTTTTGTGCCTCTTTTTCCTGTGTCTTCCTGGTATGGGGGGTCCACACCGCCCCGTCACCTCTCCCACCAGGTTCCTTTTTCTCCTTTCTGCAGAATGTGATGTGGCTCAAGAAATTTCCAAATTAAAACCTGGCAATGGTTTCTATATTCTTGTTTCCTAAACCTATAAATCAAAAGTGTCTAAACAGGTCATAAATGTTCCTTGGCGATATAATGGGAAAAGTTCTGATTTATGGTGCCGGTGGAATAATTTTAAATAATTACATAAGAGTTTTGAAAAATGCAATTAACACCTTTAGAAGTTTTCTGAAATGAAAATGAATCTCTGGAGATGACTGTTCCTATACATAAAGATAGCCAGTTAAAAAATAAAAATAAAGCTACAAGATGCAACCGTGTCTAAAAGATCTTACGGAGACTGGGTGGTGGTGTTTTATTTACAATGGGAATTCACCAGCATGACTGAACAATACATGCACTAACTGTGCCCCCTTATCACACCATAACAGAACAATTAGCTTATGTCATTACTGAACATCAAAATTAAATCACCAAATAAACATCATGTTTCTATTCAGCCTAGGCTGATGCCTCTCTCCCTCTGTACTGCATTGACACATCCTACCACAGTGTCCTTTGGAACAGTGAAAATCCTCCTACCTGCTCTTGCAAAGCTGGCCAATGTTCTTTCTTTCCTCTTTCTCTTCATTTGTGATTCATCTCCTCCTTCAAAATCCAACCTTCTACAGATGAAGTCACTCCAAACCTCTTTCCTTAACTCTAATTTCCCTGGGTACCAAAGCATGTCTTACCATCTCTGAATTTCCTTCTTCAGGATTGCCAAGCAGTAGGAGGTACCGTTTTACTTGAGGAACAGAGTTCTCAGGCTCACTTGGGCTAATAATCCTTCCTCTTTGTCCCTTACTCAATAGTGTCCACTTTGGCAGATCTTACACCCTCTTGGAAGATCTAACCTCCACTTTCAACTCTGGAAGTAGCACAAGTCCATTTCAGATAAAACTGGCTTTTTTTTTTTTGCTTTTTAGGGCCACACCTATGGCATACAGAGGGTCCCAGGTTAGGAGTCAAATCAGAGCTACAGCTGCCAGCCTATGCCACAGCCACAACAACGCAGAATCCGAGCCATATCTTCGACCTACACCACAGCTCACGGCAATACTGGATCCTTAACCCACCAAGTGAGGCCAGGGATTGAACCTGCATCCTCATGGATGCTGGTCAGATTCGCTTCCAATGAGCCATGACAGAAACTCCTAAGATGTCTTTTCAACCGTCTCCCTTTCTCTCAGTGAGACCAGCAAGAGGGCGGAAAGCTGGATTCTGAACCCAGTGAGTGGGACCAGGGATTGAACCTGGATCTTCATGGATACTAGCTGAGTTCGCTTCCACTGCACCACAATGGGAACTCCCAAACTGACTTTTAAGTATGCACTGCTTTGTGCTACCTGCTATTCAGTTTCTTCTAGGTGTATCATGGGTTAGAATACTAAACAGTCTTGAAGCAGACCTTGACTTTCTCCAGAGCTCTTTTGGATCCAACAGTCCAAAGTATCTCGCTAGTTCCTTCCATCACGTGTACTTGTGCTCAGTAACCACATGAAGAAAAACTCTTAGCCACCATCCTGGCCATGAGAATGAAGTAAAAGACTTAGAATCACAGAAACTTTGTTCTAGAATAGATGAAGAGATGATTTTAGTCCCACCCCCTCATTTTCCAAGTGAGAAAACTCATGCCCAGGAAGGAAAAATGACTAGCCAAAGGTCATGCATCTGAGCAGTTACTGGCAGAACCAACACCAGAACCCCAAACGTGTGACTCCTAATTAAGCATTCTTTCCATTGCCTCACACCACCTGGCAAAGGACCTACACAAGGAACCACCAAAACTAAAATAATCAAACTTCCAACATTTACCACTCTTTTTGGGCTGGGGGATATGTAGGGAGACAATTGCCTTTCTGTCCTTGTTGGAATGATTGGTGCTTTTTATTTGTACTAGAAATTATGAACAAAAAATAAAACTAATTATTACTCACCAAAGGCACAGAAGGTCGAAATATAGGTCACTTTCCACTGTTTCTTGTCTAAACCTCACTTAACTCTATTTGACCATTAATCTCAGGCTGAGATGTCCAACAGAGTAGATGCTAGTCTTATGTGGCTATTTGTTTATTAACAAGTTATTTTATTAAAAATTAAGTGCAATAAAATAAAATAATTCAGTCCTTCAGTCATTCTAGCCATACTGCGAAGTACCCCATACCCAATTCTACCCAATGGTTAGAAACTACCACAATGGACAGAAAAGATGTAGATAAGCCCCATCACTAGAAAATTCTATGAGACAATAGTCTAGAACATTCCAGTCTATGAAATGAGTATAATATGAAAACCATGACAAAGATGAATTCCAAATTTGAAATACAGACTTTTCTTCCTAGCACAAAGGAACTTACATGAATATTCTAGTTTTGTTTCTGATGAGCAAACTTAGCCCTAGGAAATTCATTTACACTGCTTTTCCAAGCTCTAAAAGAAGTTAGTCACAGGGTTGGGACTGAACGTCCCATTGCCCAACTCTTAGGGAAGTGATTTTTCTACTAAATTTGCTGACCAGCTGAAACCAACAATACAGTAAGCCTCACCCTCCTCAAGATGATGTGGGGTAAAATGTCATTACAGCATCCACTCTATCTTTTAAAAGGAAAATGGACATGCAATAACTAACTCACATTTATTTAGCATCTATGTGGTATTTTATTTCTCCAATACTTTTTTTTTTCTACTGTCCAGCATAGTGACCCAGTTACCATGTATACATTCTGTTTTCTCACATTATCATGCTCATCATAAGTGACTAGACATAATTCCCAGTGCTACACAGCAGGATCCCATTACTAATCCATTCCAAAAGCAATAGTCTGCATCTATTCACCCCAAGCTCCCAATCCATTCCACTCCCTCCCCCTCCCCCTTGGCAACCACAAGTCTATTCTCCAAGTCCATGATTTTCTTTTCTGTGGAAAGGTTCATTTGTGCCATATATTAGATTCCAGATATAAGTGATATCATATGGCATTTGTCTCTCTTTCTGACTTACTTCACCCAGTATGAGTCTCTAGATCCATCCATGTTGCTGCAAATGGCATTATTTTGTTCTTTTTTACGGTTGACAGATGATTAGATTAGGAAGATATGGTATATATACACAATGGAATACTTGTCAGCATCTGTGTGGTTTTAATGGAGCCAGTTTATCCAAGGTAAACTAGAGGTAGGCACATGGCTCAATCCCAGCCAATCAGCATATTCCCAACCCCAGTTCCATAGTGATTGGTTCAGGTGCAGATGACTCAGCTCATTCGGCCAATTCAGAAAATTTTGTTGGAATCACTGGACAAGAGATACTTATTTTCTGCAAGGGCTGCTAAACTGTAATGATGTCCATCTGGGACTCCCTGAATCCATCTTGTCTCAGCAAAGGGAGAATCTGACAGAGAATGAAGGCAACACAAAAAGAAAGCAGTACAAAAGTGGTGCTAGACCAAGTCCTGATGACATGATTTGAGTACCGAATCCCCAGGTGAGTTGGAGGCCAGGCTCACCCTTGAACTTTCAAGTTCTAGGGGCCCACAGTCTTTGCTCCCATGACCGGCCAGCCTAAGTTGGGTTTTGCCATTTGCATTTGACTAATACAGGTACTTCTTTCCCACAAGGAAATTAGGAAGTACTTGCATGAATATATCCAATCAACCTTGAAAAGCTTAGCAGGAGGGGAACACCAAATTATAAAGCACATGATGGCAGCGGCACATCTTTGTTCATGTGATGCCATTCGAGGAGGGATTCCCCAAGGCAACCTCAAGGAGACTCAAACTGTCCCAGCCATGGTTCAATTACTAGGTTTCAATCCACCATAGGTGCATTTTTTCTTTCAGTCACCCAAATTTAGAGTGCAACATCACTTTAAAATTCAATAAGTTATCTTCTATTCATAAGCCCTGGGAATTTCTTCAAGACATTTCACCATCTTAAAAAAAAAAAAAAAAAAAAAAAAAAAAAAGATATACAAAGAAATCCCCCTCTAGGTCTCATGATGAAAGTATAATTAAGACTTCTTGGTCTGATGGGTTTTCAGTTCAAAATTCTTTACTGTCCTTTCCCACTAACCCTGAACTGAATCCTCATTCTTAAACTGGACATTAAAGTTTCTCTTTTTTTCTAGGTCCAATGTCATACTACGACAAGCATAGTTTCATAGAGGCTAGCAATAAATCACTTAGAAGATCTGTTAGCAGCTATTTTACTGTATATAATTCATCTACTTTTTTTTTTTTTTTTTTTACTGTATATAATCCACATGCAGTTGGCTCTCCTAATCCATGGGTTCCTCAGCTGCAGATTCCATCAACTGCCAATTAAAAATATTGAGGTAAAAAAATTCCAGAAAGTTCAAAAAAAGCCAGACTTGAATTTGCTGTATGCGAGCAACTAGTTACGTGGCATTTACATTGTATTTACAACTATTTATTTACATAGCATTTACATTGTCTTAGGTATCATGAGTAATCCATAGATGATTTAAAGTATACTGGAGGATTGTGTAGGTTATATGCAAATACTATGTTGTTTTATATAAGGGACTTAAATATCCTTGGACTTTGGTATCCAAGGGGTCTTAGGACCAATTTCCCAGTGGATACTGAGGGAAGACTATATTTTTGGGAGATAAATTCATTCTTCTTGGGGGTCCCCATTTTTTTAGGGCTGTACCTGCAGCATAAGGAAGTTCCCAGGATATGGGTCAAATCAGAGCTGCAGCTGCCGGCCTACACCACAGCCACAGCAATGCCAGATCTGAGCTGCATCCATGACCTACACACCACAGCTCACAGCAACACTGGATCCTTAACCCACTGAAGGAGGCCAGGGAACAAACTGGAGTCCTCATGGAAACTGTCAGGTTTGTTACCACTGAGTCACCACGGGAACTCCTGGTGGCCCATTTTAAAATGTTATATTGCTTGCAGTTAGTTGCTTAGACCAGGCCATATTAACAAGATAGGTTTTTCACAGGTTTTTTTTTTCTTCTTAAATAATGCTAATATTCAAAAGGCTTTAACTTCTCCTTTAGTAAATGATTTTTTAAAAAATTAAATATTGTTTGAATATATAGATTTGGACATAAAGTAGTTGTTCTCCGTTAGTGGTTTATTTATTTCATTCAATGAATCTTTATGTCCAGCTCATCAAGAGCTTGGAGCTTCTTCCATTTAGCTTTTTTCACTTAACCTTATTAATACACACTACTGTATAAAACAGATGGTTAACGAGAACCTACTCTACAGCATAGGAAAATCCACTCAATAGTTTATAATAACCTAAATGGGAAAAAAAGAATGGATATATTTATGTGTTATGACTGATTCACGATGCTGTACACTTGAAACTAATACAACATTCTAAGTCAACTATACTCCAATAAAATTAAATTTAAAAAATAAAATCTCTTTTTAACAAAATGGGAAAAAATAATCAGCATTCAAAATTCCATTTATTCTCCTGTTACTATGAAATTCTAGCCAAAGATGTGAGGTCTTATGGCTTAAGATTTGTACCAATAATATTAATAATGACCTGGTGACTTAAAGTCATTGGAAACAAATCCATCAAGTTCTGATAACATTATTAGCATCTTTTGTTAAGTGTGTGTCACATGCTTGTCTCAGGCTGGGTGCTTTATGCGCCAGTTTTCAAGTGGTCTTTACCTTAAGCCTGTGCGGTAAACATCATTTACAGTCATTTCATAGACACGAACAGAAAGGAAAAGGTTAAAGATCTTGCCCAAGGTCACAGTGGCAGGTTAGGATTCAGATATTGTTCCTTATACCTCCAAAGTCAGGCTAATTCTTCTGACCACTCGACCAACAGTTCTAAAATCTGAGAATTCAGACAGAGGAGTTCTCATTGTGGCTGAATGGATTAAGAAGCAAACTATTATCCATGAGGATGTGGGTTCGATCCCTCGTCTCGCTCAGTGGGTTAAGGATCCGGTGTTGCTGTGAGCTGTGGTGTAGGTCGAAGACACGGCTCAGATCTGCCACTGCTGTGGCTGTGGTGTAGGCCGGCAGCTACAGCTCTGATTCGACCCCTAGCCAGGGAACTTCCCATATGCCGAGGGTGTGGCTCTAAAACAAAACAAACAAAAATCCATCAGGTTGAAATCCTTCATAACTGTATTCTTTGTAGCCTTAAACCTGAAATCATATCTCATGTTGGTAATCTGCCTTTCCCACCGTTTGTCCTTGGAAAAGGGGCACAGAGAAGTCTCTGCCCCCCTTCTGTGCCTTCGTACTTCTACTTTATCCATGGAAGACTGTTAATTTCATATTGAAGAGATCTGTGAGCTTTGCCTAAAAGAGACTCCTCTAATTCTTCTTTATGTGACAACATAATCTACCAATGTCACTGTTATGCAATTTATTTAGAAAAAAAGTGTGTGGGGGAAACACACTTAATAAATGTCATGCTAATTTTATCCTCAGAGAATCTGGAATAGTTGTTACCTTTTCTAATCCCCAGCATCTCTAGCTGGTCCACAGATAAAGGCTAGAGCAGTCATCTCCAACTGCTCCGTCAGTCACTGAAAACCAGAGATTGAAATCCTGAGTTCTGTCCCACCAGACACTTTCCAAGAATGCCTCTCTTCTAGACCACAGGCGACATCTAATGTGACCCTGGGCTGCAAACTTCTGCCCCAGAGCAAAGAAGAAAACCAATTTACATAAAATTAAAAGCTATGTGCTTGAGCCATCCCTAGCTTCTACTCCAGCCTACTTTCAACTGTAACTCATTCAGCAGGAATTACGGGCTACCTCTTGGTCCAGCACTGGGGCATGGAATCAATATGGGTACAACAATGGAGCAGAAACATTACAGACAAATGAGGACTTCAGAAGCACCTGGCACCCTACCCCAACACAGGCCCCACGTGTGTTCACAGATGGAAACAAGCGGCTGTTTACCCTGAAGGGCCCATGAGAAAAATTCAGTCACCTTTACAGTAAAAGGCAACTTAACTGTTCAACATGCAACAAACTGAGAGGTAAGAGAGCCGAGGATGAATTCCAACAAAGAGCACTTCCAGGACCTCAGATTGCTTCAAAGAGCCCAAGCCATTTGAGAAACCAGGAGGCCCCGCTGAGCTGAAGTGTGCAACTGATGACACCCTAAGAGCAAGGTAGGAAAGGTGTGCAGGCCCCGCTCTCTGTTGGGTGGATCAGACTAGACAGCTTGGGTGACACTGTATCATGCCTAGCTCTGGAGGCAGGCTTCGCAGAGCCCCAAATCTAATGTTGACTAATGGAATGCAAGAAACAATGCAGGTTTTTGTCTGGCAAAGGGTTATGTAACAGACTAAACTTAATGTCAACAGGCTCGAGCCTACCACAGCTCTTCCGACCATTTCCCGGATGCAACAAATAAGGGCACACATTCCTTGCCGGTGTATCACACAATGACAACAAAAGCCATCCCAAGCTTCCTGTTGCGAGATGCCAGCAGGTATTGACAAAAGCTTAATAGTGTCTTTCTGAGACTTCTGTGGTTTTAGCACTTTGTCAAAACAGGATACTATTTAAATTAAAAATTTACTGATTCAAGTTCAGAAAAACCCTGCTTTGCTGTTTTTATAACCAAATTCGTGGGTGGGGAAACTTTGACCTTTATTTTTTCTTTTTTCTTTTTTTTTTTTAATGCCACCTTATATGGGGCTGAGAAGGTACTATATTTAGCAAGCTACGTTTGAGAACTAAGGTGTCTAAGCAAGATGACTATCACTTTCTATGAATTACTGTACATGTGAAATCATGGGCTTGTTATATTATGCAAAAGCGACTCTAGTGAAACAAACAAAAATACCTGTTTGCATACATAAGTTTTGTAAAAATCTCGGTGGGGAGAAAAAGGGGAAATACACAGAGACTCACAACAGCATAACGTGCTTCCCACGTGAATCTTGTTCGGCATGCAAAAGTATTTCTTTAGAGAAAAAGGCTAAGCCAAGACTACAAGCCTATGATCAAGAGAGTTGAACCAATGGTCAACCAGAAACAGTGCAATGGTGAGGACCTGGTGCAGGGAAAAGGATGGAGCCTCCATGAATTGTGGAAGCCCAGCCAAGCTTGATTCTGTCTGGGATGTCAAGGTGGGGGCTCTTCGATGGGCTGCCCCCTCAGTCTGAAATATTCTTCCTCTAAGTACTTGTAAGACTGCATCTCTCACTCAAGTGAGGTCTCTACTCAAAGATGACTTTCTCAAAGAGACCTTGCCTGGCCAGTCAGTCTAACATGGGCATCTCATTACCATGTCTATATCTTAACCAGCTTTGTCTTCCTACGAGCGTTCACCATCATTGGATATCTGGTGATAATTATTATCACTATTATCTAGTGTACGAGTTTAATGTCCCATAAGAAGGTAAGTTCCATGAGTTTAGGGACCCTGTCTACTTTGCCTGATCCTGACCAAAAATCCCTGGTAAAGTGTCTACCCAAGGCCATCATCCAGGGGTGGGTCAGAGGTTGGGCAGGGACTCTCCTAATAGTCTATTCATGTCTTTGAAAGGACTTTTTCTTCTTAACCTTCTATCCGACCATGTATTACTGCACTGGGCACGGCACTAATGAAATTGTTCTAAGGATGTCAAACCTCTGAGATGCTTGAGATGCCACTGGATGGAAATACATAACTACTGATTTTACCTTTGTGATTATCTTCCAAGGTCTCACAGCTTTGAGGGTAAATCAATTCTCAATGTTCTGGGGGGAAGACTGGAGGCAATCTGGAGAATATGAGAAAGAAATCTACTTCCTCAAACACCTTGGTGCAATTCATCTCTTCTTCAGTCCATCTTTCTTAGGAGCCACAGGGAAATCTTTTAGGGAGATAAGCAACACTTTGGCCAATGGCTCTGAGCCAACAGTACACCAGTTGACCTTTAACCTTTCTTTTCTGTCCAACACAGCTGAGGGATGTGACACATTATGAGCGGCTCACTCTGGCAATGACTCTAAATAGGGTCACCCCCAAAGAGTCTCACCATCTGCTATGCATGCTTTGTGTAGTCTTTTCCAATACTGGGTCAAGGCTGGTCTGTGTGGCTGATAAATATGGCAGAAGTAACGGTATGTGATTTCTAAAGCTAGGTCACACGAGACCTGGCTCACTCAAGGGGAAGGCAGCTGCCATGCTAAGACAAAAAAGCAACGCTACCAGGAGGTCCTCGTTATGAGGAATGGAGGCCTGCCTCCTGCCATGTGAGCGAGCCATCTTGGGAGCAGATCTTCCAGCTACAGTCAAGCTCCAGCCTCACATTTTAACTGCAATCTCCTGAGAGACTATGAGCCAGAACCACCCAGCTAAGCCACTCCCATATTTCTGATCACACAGAAAATGTGTGAAATAGTTAAGTGTTAATATTTTTGTTTGAAGACACTAAGTTCGGGGGTAACTAATAGGACTATCCAAACATGAGGGAAAAGGTGTTATCATTTGGCCTGATACATACTTTCTCCCTCTGGGAAAACATGCCCCCTGCCCCATCCTTGCTGCATGGGAATCATCACTGAAGAGTCCTCAGTAAGAAAGCTGAGATCGAATTTTCATATGGGCTGTCAGTTAAAGAAGACATCAAATCTACAGTCAGGATGCCTATGGACAAAGAATCCAGAACTCCAAAATCTCTAAGCTCCAGCTGGTCTACCACAGAACACGGAAGCCCTCGGACTCTAGAGGAGAATCTGTTAACAGTGCTTTTGGCCAACTGGAAGAGGGTTCTAGGGCAGACTGGCAGGTAAATGAAAGGACAGTAGCAGATTGTTTGAAGTCCATAGTGAGGTAGAATGGGGCAGCATTTCTGAGCTCCAGAAAACTGGTGCTATACAGGAATGTTGTTCGAGCTTCTGAACATTCTGGAAAATGGGATTTCTTTTCTTTCTGGAAAGTGGGATTTTAATAGCAACATTTCAGATTTTTTTCACATTTACAACTAATCCTACAAGACGTTCAACACTTTGCAAAATGCAACAGCATCCAGCCTAGGGGCCATCCATATGCAATCGCTGATGGAGAATCCATCTCTTGCTTCCCTCTTTTGTCTCCATTATAACATAAACTTCAAAATTCCCTGTTCCAAATAATGTTCGTTCCCTAAGCGTCTTTCACATTTTCTTGGACAATTTCATGCTTTTTAACAAAACACAATGGCCCTATTTGTATCTAGGTTGTCCTGCTGGCTGT
Source organism: Sus scrofa (assembly GCF_054392235.1). Taxonomy (NCBI): domain Eukaryota; kingdom Metazoa; phylum Chordata; class Mammalia; order Artiodactyla; family Suidae; genus Sus; species Sus scrofa. The sequence goes on from NC_139395.1 coordinate 67,312,890, forward strand.
TAGAAAACATTTGCCCCCTTTTTAAATAAATGCAGTTAATAATGTGGCAAAACAGAAGTGAAAGAACAAGGGTCCTGCAGGTGTGGGGAGAACCACCCTTGGGGGAAAAGTGACAAGGCAATGAAGAATGACAAATTACTCAGTCCCCAGAGAAGCAAGTTAACTCTGACTAGAAGGCCTCATCAGAAGACAGCTTTAAAATCCATGCTTCCCTTCCCAAAACATCAAGACCCAAGAAAAGGAAAAATTATAAGGAAATCAGAGTATTCTCTGGTCCTTCTTGCACACATGTAACTATAAACTCAAGAGATGAGAACTGTAACAACTTCCTCCTTAGAGTGGGGAGGAGAACTAGGAAGGGGTCAAGGATGGGCCAGGGGGTGGGGGGGTGAGAGAGAATAAGCATCGCACATGCTCTCTTTTCTTCTCAGCAGGTGCAGTTAACTGTACCATCCTGAGTGAAGCAGGTTCCCTGTACAGAGGGCCTACATATGTGAACGTCAACTCAGCACAGTATTCTTTGGCTGTAGAATCTTTGATTCATCTGATGAATATGAAAGATTTAGACACAATAATCCAGCTATGACCATTCTAAATGCAGCTTGCTCTGAAATGCGTATTTCAAATACCAACCAACACTCTCTGCCCATCTACTGCCATTGAGAAACTTCAGTGTTACCTAAAATTCCAATTTGTTTGGTATAGGACAGCCTAGGATCTCACAAGTGATAACCCACAACCAACATCATAATAAGGATGATTACAGCAGAGGCTACAAAAGTAGTATTTTGAGTGGCTTTGTGTAGTTCTTTGCATATATATTATATATTTTCATTTAATCCTCCTAAATAACCTGATGGGTAGACATTTCTTCTTTAGAGAAGTTCGGAAGTGAGTTAACTTGGACAAGGTCATATAGTAAAAGGTTTTTTTTTTTTTTGTCTTTTTGTCGCTGCTATTTCTTGGGCCGCTCCCGCGGCATATGGAGGTTCCCAGGCTATGGGTTGAATCGGAGCTGTAGCCACCGGCCTACGCCAGAGCCACAGCAACGCGGGATCCAAGCCGCGTCTGCGACCTACACCACAGCTCACGGCAACGCCGGATCGTTAACCCACTGAGCAAGGGCAGGGACCGAACCCGCAACCTCATGGTTCCTAGTCGGATTCGTTAACCACTGCGCCACGACGGGAACTCCTAGTAAAAGGTTTTTAAATGTGGGTATATCTGACTCCAGCATCTTAACAACTTGTATTTTCTCACTGATAACCTCAGCTAAAGATTAAGGGAAACCCGAAGCTTTCCCTAACCAATCAACACATTCAACCAATACATTTAATTCTGGTATTATTACTGTTATTAATCTAAATGGAAATAGCAATATTCATTATATCACTGTTGATAAAACATGGCCAATAAACCTCATGGTGAGAAGTACAATTATGAGCAGATTTTGGAAGCAAAAAATGAAGTTCAAGGATTTGGTTTTTGGCAAAGCCAAGAGGAAATCAGGGTGTGCCAGTCTCCGGCCCTGACAGAGAAGGCAAGAACAGGGACCCTTGTGGAATCCTAAGAGCAGCATCAGTGGAAACTGAAGGTCACGTTCCTCCCCGTCAGACTGAGGAAAGGAGGTGGCTGGTCTGTGGGACCAAAGTAAACCTTCGATAGAAGGAAACTTTCAGAGGAAATGATTTAAGCTTTTTTGGTGAGAAGGGTATTTTTCAAATTCTCTTTTGATGTTCTTATTTCCATCTTAAGTCTACACAAATAAAAATAATCATCAGTTTTCAAAGGGTCTTGTGGTTCACTGCGGGGGAGGGAGCTTGGCTTGGTTTCCTTCAATGAAACTTCCAGGACTTGGGAGTTTTTCTTATTAGGAGGGAAAACTTAAGCCCCCAGGGAGAGGCATTACATATTCCCAGAAATTACTTCGGTATTGTCCTGGCTGATAGCAATTCAGTGGAAGAAGGATACACAGATAGACTACAAGGCATGAAGTTAAAGAGGTACACTGAGGAGATGTATGAAGAAACCACATTAAAAGAGACCACCTTTTGATCTTCCATCAGGAGGATATATTTACCAAAATGATTTAAGGCCAAAGAACATTCTAGAATAGTACTGTCCAAGAGATTTTTCTATAATGATGGAATTTTTGGCTATTTGCAGTGTCCAAAATGGTAGCCATTCCCACCTACGACTATTTAAAATTTTTTTTTTTAATTTTTTTTTAAGGGCTGCAACTGCAGCATATGGAAGTTGCCATACTAGGGGTCAAATCAGAGCTACAGCCGCTGACCCACACCACAGCCACAGCAATACAGGATCCTACCTGACTCTGATCTATAGCACAGCTCACAGCAATGTCAGATCCCCAACCCACTGAGCGAGGCCAGGGATCGAACCTGCATCCTCATGGATCCTAGTCAGATTTGTTTCTGCTGTACCATAACGGGAACTCCTAAGAGTTAAGTTCTTTACTCACACTAATTACATTTTAAGCATTCTGTCCCATTGTGTTCCCATCATTCCCTGTGTTTGCAGCTATTAGTGCACCTATTACATTGTATTATAATTCTCTCTGTGTGGTTTTGGCTCGACACAGGGACAAAAGAATATTCAATTCTGAAGTCCAGTGCTAAGCAGAATCTAGTACACAAGAGGTAAATAATAAATGTGAAAATAAATGGTAAGTGAATAGATGGGTAAGTGAATGAACTACTCAATCCTTTATTCTCACACTGACATCCTCAGGGCTTTGCTGTCAGATATAATCGTTATTTCATTTCCAATAAATTTTAATATCAGATGAATCTGAGATCTTTATGATGATAATAATTACATTAATAAAGATCAAAATGAGGCTCAGATCTTGTTGATGATAATAATAATAAAGATCAATAATCTTTTCATAAGAATGCTGTGGTCTTGGTGCCCGATAACTGTGTTTCCTCCAGGCCTTGCCTTGTTTCTTTCCAAAATTAAGGGGGAAAAACCTGTTTTCTTGTTTTTCATCTACCTCCTTTTATAGAACAAGGACAATGCTAGATGTCCAAGCTTCTCCTCCCAAAGATGCCCTGAAGATCAAACCCAAGCTTCTACACCAGGAGTCCAACTTTTTCTCTAAGAGGTCAAATAATAATATTTTAAGGCTTCTGCAGGATGTACAACCACACAACTCTACCAAGAGAAGCCACAGTCAGCAAAGGGCAAGAGTATGGCTCTATGCTGCTGAGACTTTATTTGTGGACACTGAAATCTAAATTTTGCATAATTTTCATGTGTCATGAAATATTACTCTCTTTTTGATTTTTTCCCAACCATTTAAAACTGTGAACAGCTTGTAAGTCCCACTAAAACAAGCTGTGGGATTTGGCCCACTGGCCGAGGTTTGCCAATGGCTGTTCCCAGCTCACATGCTTCCTATGGAAGTTAAAGGTCTAAGAGATACAGACACATCCTGATTCTGATGGAAAGGATGATATTCAAGGGCTCTGAAGTCCAGCAGCTCTGCAGGCCCAATCAGGGAAGTGCTGGTTTCAGAGGAGGTACAGGTGAATGGCGGAGGTGAGAGCGGTCCTTACCACCTTAGCAGAGGTTCTAGCTATTGTCACCAGTAGCTGAGCAGACAGATGAAGGCTCAGCTGGTCTCAAGAGCTTTTCATAAACCAGTTTTGTCCAGTCTTCTATTAGTCAAAATCCTGATCTACATAAGAGTTTCTGCAGGCCCGTTAATTATGCCTTTGAACTGCAGTTACATTATCTTCAATTAAGCATTAATATATTGTGTATGAACTGACACCATGTCATGCCAAATGGTAAGGCTCCTGGAATACATTTCCAAAGCTAGTATTCTAAGGAGAGCTGTGCAGACAGTGAAATATTTATTTTCAAATTCATTTGTGTACATTTTCCAAATTACTGCTCTTGAAATTTTCTTTGAAAGTTCTGACCTGCTGTTCATAAGTCAAAAAAATGCAATCTCTTTTATGTAGGACTACAATTGGTAAATTGGGTTGGAAGAAAAGAAGAAGAAGAAAAAAAGTCAGATGAGCTACATGCTGTTAGGAGGTGAGTAATCAGGTCTTACATAGCTGACGTTACTTTAAAATGGTCCCAATGTCCTGAAGACCTCATAGACCATGCAGCTACAAGACTGTTTGGCCTTCATCGATTAAAAGTCCAGGAACTCTCAAACAGCTGCAGAATGAAAAGTCAAGTGAGACCTGAAAAAACTAATATAGGTAAAGAGGCGAAAGACATGCAGTTTGTTTTTCTGGTTCCATGTTGATAGTTTTTTCTTTCAGTGTTTCGTGAAATGAACAAAGCAGGCATTTGTTTATAAAACACTGACAGAATAAAGGCCCTGGATAAACAGAAACTCTACATTTTAAAGAGCATTCAAATTCCTGAATGAGGTATGACCTCAACTTCTAAAAACCAGGTGTGACACTGAGATGTTGGCCAATTTCAACACTTAACCTGAAAGATACCCAAATGTCTTTGGTAGGAAACCACATTAGTACTCTAGTGAAACCTAGAGTTTATTTCCCAATTTGGGCTGGCCTGGAAATATCATCAAAATGGACACATACTATGAAATGTAGTTGATAGGTCCATTCCACAACATAAACGCACAAGTGTATGGAAAAGCAGAGATAAGCTACATATTTTAACCACCAGAGACACCTTTCATATGATACCACCCATATTATCCTTCTTTACTCTCATTCCCTGGACTTCTCAAGAAGACTCCAAGGTTAATAGGGTGGGTGGCCGACGTCATTCTTACATTGTACACTCTGCCTCTTGTCCAGTGCAAACTGTTTAAGGGCAAAGACCAAAAGAGTTCCTATTGTGGCTCAGCAGCTTAAGGACCTGACACAGTATCCATGAGGATGCAGGTTTGAGCCCTGTCTCGCTCAGTGGGTTAAGGATCCAGTGTTGCCGCAAGCTGTCACATAGATCACAGATGCAGCTCAGAGCTGATACTGCTGTGGCTTTGGCCTGAAGCTTCAGCTTCAATTCGAACCCTAGCTGGGGAACTTCCATATGCTGCAGGTGTGCCTGTAAAAAAAAAAAAAAAAAAAAAAAAAAAAAAAAAAAAAGCCAAGATTCCTGACCAGGGATTCCCTAACATCTTCTGATAACCACTGACTGTTCATATCACTGAGTTGAGGTCAGAGAGTTTGTTTCAACTACGCTAGAAGGAGCCTGGGGAACCAAAAAATGAGGGAAAACAGAGTAAAAGTGATGCTGAGAGTTCAAGTTGGAAAGGAACTTAGCTGTCACCCTGACAAGCGGTCTCCAACCAAGAGTGTGCCTAAAAAGTATTCATGCACCCATGCATGCTTGGACCCCATCCCAAGATTTTTATTCAGAGACAGAGCTTGGCAATCTACCTATATTTTAAAAAGCTCTGAGACCAAGATCTTGATGGTGATGATAAAAAATCGTATTAATTCTGATGTGCCTCCAGGCTCGAGAATCACTAACTAATCTTTAGCAGATAATAAACTGAGACTCAAAGAGCTAAGTCACTCTGCCAAAATCAGACATGGGTGGATTAAAAAGGAAAACAATAGAGGAAAATGACATCTGCCTATGACCGAGCCCTGCAAGAGGGCTGTGTGGACCGAGGGCCATTCCATTTTGGATTCAAGGGGGAACCCAAATCCATTCACCAAATCCATTCACCATTGGAGACATTCTACATCTATTTAGCCATCTATAAAGGATCTATAGATCTATAAGATACTTTCCTGGAAGATGCCATAGAAGCATTTTAAATGTAATAAAGTCAGATACACTATGAAAATGTTCCAGGTTAGAGTAAGATGCAGTTTCACACCAGTACAGTTGACCCTGGAATGACACAGTCTTGGACTGCATGAGTCCACTTAACACGCTGATTTTTTTCAATAAAGACAGCTGGCCCTTGTACTTGCAAGTTTTGCGTCTGTGGGATTCAACCAACCATGGATTGAAATTTCCATCCATGGTTGATTAACTCTCTGGATGCAGAACCTGCTTATATGGAGGATGAACTATGGGACTTGAGCATCCCAGGTGTATCTTTGGGAGCTCCCAGAACCCATCCCCTCAGATACTGAGGGACGAACCTACATCATGTGGGCTAGCAAAGGCCCTGCCATCTACGTCTATTTCCTTTCATCTCAAAAAAAAAATCCATTTAGCAGGCATTAGGTGGCAGCTCTGTGCAAATGAGAAAAATGTACTCTTTCTTGCAAGCAGACAACATGCCAGTTCCATAGCAGGGTGCAAGGCTTGGTAGATGCTGGCCAGATTTCAGTCTCCCCGGGCTCCCTCACTCAGGCAACCTTGTTCAATGGATGACCTGTGAGATCATACTCGATCTTCTAAAGCAGAAGTCAGCAAACTCTAGCCCAGATCTGGCCTTCTGCCTGTGTCTGTATGCAATAAGATCCTTGAGCTATGAATTTTTATATTTTTAGATGCAGAAAAAAATCAAAAGAAGAATGTATTGTGGTATGTGAAAATTCTATGAAATTCAAACTTTGGGGTCCACCAGTGAATTTTTGTTGAAATACTGCACAATCATTATTTATGTATTGTCCGTGGCTGCCTCTGCACAGTAACAGCAGAGTTAAGTTCTGCCATGAAGACACAGTGGCCCATGGACCCAAAGATATTCACCATCTGGCCCTTTACAGAAGAAGTGTGCTGACTGACCCCTGGTCTAAAGGAAGAAAAGAGTTAACTATTAAGCCAAGTTCCTCTTGTAGATGTAATGCAAAGTTCCAAGCAAATATGGCAGGTGAAATCGTTTCTTTATATATACAAACGTGAAACTGAGACAACGAAGGAGGAAGGTCAACTTCATTACCTAGCCACCTTGACAGTACCTTTAAATGTCATCAATCAGCATGTGCCTTGCCTGACTTACAAGGGCTCATTATAAATTACAGTGCACGGGCCCCTGACACGATCCAGGGACTGTAACAGGACTCTGGTGACGTAATGTGATAAAGGAGATTTCTCTGTACAGCTCTATACGGCACGGAGCTGGAGAATTTCCAAGAAATTTAATTTCCAGAGTGCCACCTTTGACTATTCAAGACAATTCCGCCCAAGCACCAGGCATCCTTGAAGAAAACTTTATCTTTTCTAGAAACACTTGCCTTTGGGTATCGTCCCCAAAAATATAAATTTGAAGCTATTTTTTCCTCCAATGAGACAGACTAAATCCAGGATGTAGATTTTCCCAATTAGACTCTTTTTAAACATCTGTTGGTAGGCTGCATTTAACATTAGTTATTTGAGCAAAGCACAATTTGATTAGACTGTCTGAAACCAAGCCAAAGTCTGCAAAATAATAGCTCAATTAAATTCTGTTTTGCTTTCATTTGTCTTAGATTTTCCTGAGTGTGAGACTGTTGCAAATAATCAAGTAAACCAATTCCTTTCAAAATGAGAGATTCAGGTATATTTTCCCAACCTCCAAGTTTATTTAATAATCTATCCCATCCTCGCTATGCTTCACTGAACTTAATCTTGACACCAAATACATTTCTGTATTTTGCCTTTAGTCTTCTTTAATTTTCTATACTTAGGAATTAAAGTTCTATGCCATTAATATTACACCTTAAACAAATTAGCAAATGTAAAAAGGCAAGCCCAGAGCTTTAAGGGTGGTCAAACAGCACTACAGGAGTTTTGTGATTTTCACTCCATACTTGGCAAGATTCATTTCATTGGCCCAATGAAAGATTTAGGCAGGACCGACAGTGGATTCTTTGAATGCTGTTGTTATGGTTGTGAAATGTTCCTAGAGGTTTATGAACCTCTTCAACTAGAGCAGTATCAATTTTCCTCTCCTTTTGGCTTCGATGTTTCACTCACTCATTCACTAACTCATGATGAAATACCTACAAATGGCCTACTTTGTGCCAGGCAGGGTGCAGAGAATGGCAGAGCTTCAAGATTTAAGACTAGGGACTACTTTTCTCTCGGTTAAGACAACTGAGCATGAATTCACATCACATTCTGGGAAAACAAGGGGAGACCAGGATGGAATTTTCAGCAGAGCATGACCCTTATTAATGCCACAGTTGAAACATTCAGGAAAATAATGCTCTGTCACGATAATACTGATAACAAAAGTAGCACAGATAATGAGCAGCTAATACTTATATTTTCTGGTGTGCCCTGAACTGTTCTAGGCTATTTTCTTTTTTTCTTTTTGTCTTTTTAAGGCCTCACCCGCAGCATATGGACGTTCCCAGGCTAGAGGTCCAATTGGAGCTGTAGGTGCAGGCCTACACTGCAGCCACAGCAATGCAGGATCTGAGCCACAACTGAGACCTACACCACAGCTCATGGCAACGCCGGCTCCTAAACCCACTGAGGGAGGCCAGGGATTGAACCTGTGTCCTCATGGATGCTAGTTGTGTTCATTACCTCTGAGCCACAATGGGAACTCAACTAATCTTCTGAACTCCACAGGATAAGCATGTGGTTATCCCCATTGTATAGATGGGAAGTCTGATTTGTTCTGATCAAGGCTGGTTAACCACAAGCTGACTACCAGCAAAAGGATGGTCACTGTTACACTGCTAAAATGTGTATTTGAATACACACTGATGTTCCCTGAATTAAAACATTATTTGGAGTTTAGCAGGTACTCATTTTCCTTTTAAAAGGAGTTTATGTAATTATGAGAAGAGCTGACTTTTCTGGGAATTTCCTATGTCCCCAGCAATGTGCAAGCACTTTGCATGCATTAATCATCTACTCTTCCCAATCGCCTTCAGGTAGGTGAGGTCATCAGTCACCTTCTTGAGATGAGAAAATGGAAAGACAGCGAGGTTAAGCTACTTTCCAAGGTCACACGGCAGTAAGGGTGGTACTAGGACTTAAAGCTGGCAGCCTGACTGACACTGGAGATCATGCTATTAGCCATGATGTGGCTCTCTCACCATATTCTGAAACACCAATCTCTGACACTCTCTACCCCCTTGCTGAGTTTATATGGTGACCCAGTGCATAAGATCCTGTGCCTTTAAGGACAAATCACAGCTCATTTTTGACCATAAAGAGGTACAGCTGCAGGATCAACATACGGTTTGCACCATCTCAGATAAGGATATAAGGGAAACACAAAGTACATGTTTAATTTTAGATAATAGTTCAGCAGTTACCACAGGATCTATCAGGCTCTCCAGACAAAAAAAAAAAAAAAAAAATCCCAAATCCTTCTCTACTCTGGGGTGTGATCAGTAGAGACCATGTCAGGTAAGTCAACCTTGGAAATGAGAAGCCACACAAACCGCCACTCCCGACTCCAGTGGCCATGGCAGACATGGCTAATCAATCACAGTAATCCTAGAGAAGCCATCCTGGTTCAAGATTCTTTCAAACGGCATTCTAGGCAGAGTTTCAAACCCAGACTGAACAAAACCTCTGTGCTCTGTTTATTCCATGTGGTTTGGACTCTTAATTTTATTTATAGAATAAATAACAATCACTTTATGCTATCAAATAAAGAACAAACCAGACATAATTTCACCAATGTCTTATTAAAAGCAGCTTCATTAGGGCTGATGAAGCAGTTCTTCTGAGTGCAGACAAGGAAGTGCCTGGCTGCGGATCATGAGTGCAGAGAAGATGGGAAGGATCGGCGAGGCTGGAGCTATAGATGTCAACGAAAAAGAGCCATGGGGCAGCAGAGCCGAAAATTCAGATATGGGGTGGGGGGGAGTGTATCATACAGCTTTTAGTTTCCTTCTGAAGAAAAGCAGGCAGAGATACAATTCTCTTGGAATCCAATGCAAACAATTTAATCAGTGTCAGAATGAGCAACATTTGCAATCCTGGATTGGGTGGGCTCGGAAATATTATCAGATAGATGGTATTTATATCTACTTCCTGACAAAAGGCTCTGAATCCCTAGGTATCCCCCAACCCCTCCATACCCCTGCCCCAGTAAGGAGACTACAACCTTTGTCTCAGGTCATTTGATTTAATCTCAAGCTAGAATACTAAGAAACTGGAAGACGGCAGCAGAATTCAGACTTGGTATGGGAAAAACAGTGAACCACAGAAAGTTCATGAATAATAGAATCACATGGCACTTAGGGAAGGGTGAAAAGCAGTAGATAGGCTAGGAGATACGCATGAAGAACAGAAGATGCTCTGAGGGGTTGGAGCAGCATAACTGATCGTTTTTTTGCCTAGTGCTAGGCATACGCTTCCTGAAGGTTTGAACTCTGGAACAAGGTAGCAGCAGAGGAAACAGAGGGAAAGAAAAGAAAGGACAAAAGAAGCCCAGGGGAAGGAAAAATGGAAGATCTGATAATGTGGTGACGATGAGGGAAATGAGTAAGTTGATGACAACGCATGACTGACTAATAGGACCTGGCAACAAAAATGATCAGTTGGATTGGTGATAACTGAAATCAATGAAATGATGAGCTAACAGAGAGTCATGGGTGGGCAGCCAAGGGGGGCACATACAGGCTTCAAGTCATGGGTAAAGAGGGACTAGAACAAGCAAAGAAGACAGAGGTGCTACTGGAGATGATTCAAGGAACTCAACTTTGGGAAAGGAATGAACTTGGGTTCCAGCAGCACAGTGGGAAGCAGAAAGAGAATGGTGTGGAGACCAGAGGAGACTGAATGGAAGGGGTTTAAAAGAAGGCTATTTCCAAGAAGAAGAAACAGCCAAAGAAAGGATCACAGGCTGTGACAAAGTCAGATATGTTGGAAAAAGGATGGAGACAAAGGCTCTGCATTTAGTGACAATAACAATCAAGACAATGATGACGGGGAAAGCCAGATGTGGGGGAGGTTAGGAAGCAAAGTACTCATCTGAAGAAAAAAAAAAAAGAGTTGAAACAGCAAGCAGAATGCTCAGGCTCTAAAAGCTTGGTAGCAAAAGACGGAGCTTGAGAAAAAGAACTGGGAAGGACCGAGTCATCCAGAGTTTTTGAGTTACCCATTTAAGATCCGCATTTTACCACGAACACCGATAAATGCTGGGCTCTGTCTGTTTGAATGTTTACCGAATTTCCTCAATGGGATGTAACATAAAAGGACAAGGGCTGGCAGTCTTTGCCCAATTGTGTCCTGGCAGCTTTAAATTCTCCTACTTAAGTAATTCAAAATCTGTTCTTTTGATGAAAGGGGGTAAGTTATGAATAGAAGTCAGCAGCCCTACACCCCTTAAAAATGACTAGTATTCAGTCTCTGTAATTTACTGGGCATTGATTTCTAACTCAAACAATCCCAACAGCAAGGCGGCTGAAGTCCACCAAAAGTTCAAAATGGGATATGTTCTCTTTAAAATGTTGAGAGCGACTAAATATGACAACCATCTGATGTATGAAAATTATTCACAACCAAAAACAGACAGTCTGGAAATAGCCGGGATGACTTCATTTAGACAGAATTACCCAAATCTGTTTCTAATATACACAGTACACATAATAAATTTTTACAATATGACAAGGAAAACAAACTTAATAAAAGTTCCCGATCTTTTGTTACACAAGCATGCTATATCCATGCTATGTTTATAATAGTTTGCCCATGATATCACAGCTCAGTAACAAAGGCCCAAGCAATACAAAAACAGTTACTAGGCATGACATCAACTCACAACTACCGTAATTACATCGGTACACAAATTTCCCAAACTGTACATTTTCCAAACTGCTTCTCAATTTCAACGGCTGCCTTTAGACAATTACTTGCAGAGTTGTCTGCAGGCTTTGAGTAATACCCGTCTTTCTTCTCTTTCCCAAGCGTCATTTCCCTTTAGAAAGTGCATATTTCAATTACAAGCAATATTTTTCAAATATGCCCATAAACATATGTCCAAATTAGGAGACAGTGTGGTCTGGTGGTTAGTGACAAGCATTCGGCTTCAGCAACTGATTCGGTTCCCTTGGCTGGCCCTGTTTCTTACAGCCGGGCAGCAGCTCAGTGAGAAGAGACAGAACGTAATAGAGGAGAGAGAGCAAAGATGCTTGAGCTGGACTGTTTGGGCTGGGATCCCAGCGGTGCCACTTATCAACTCTCTGGCCCGGAGCAAGTTCATTTCTTTAGGCCCCACTTTCTTCCTCTGCAAAATGGGAATAATGATAGAATTTCCCCTCATTTGTACAATACAGTAGTTGGTGCCTAGAAAGTACAGTATAAGGGCTTTCTCTTTAATGTTATTACTGTTGAATTTCTGGGGCTCAGTTTCCTATTTGAAAACCTGGCTTAACTTATCCCGGACCATGGTGAGCTATGTCAATTTCCATCTAGGTCCCACTACCTGGACATAGTGAGGTTCAATGAACAAAGTTTGAATGGATGAATGAATGAATGAATAAATGAAATCCATAGGTTCTGCAACACCCAGTCATTACAGAAGCAAAAACTATCGTCTCGTAGAAATTGGTTTTCATCCCATTTCTCTAATTGCTTGCTTTCAGACTATTGCTAATGCTGATAAATACCTCCAACCCAAGTGAAAGAATAGGCATAGGGGAAAAAAAAGATACTGCCTTGTGATTTCAGAAGCATATTTCTCTAAGGACCAAACTTTTCTAGCCCATCCCATGTGCATGACCTCTGTCTCACTGGGTTGCATGGTCAGCTGGCTTTCCCGACCGGGCAGGGCGCCAGGGAGCTCGACTACCCCCATTGTCACTTCTGGTCCATGGTGCTTGCACCAAATGCTGTTATTCTAGGCTTCAGGAAATTTTCTAACCACTGGATAGGGTCCAATGCTGTGTGCTAATGAGTTTCAGATTGGAGGACTTCACTGTGCATGTGTCAGAAAAGTGCCATGGTTTATGGTGAGGTGGGGGCAGGGAAGAAAAGACACACACAAAAAAGGGAAGAAAAAACAGTAGTTAAAAAATGCTGGCTACTCAAATTGACAGGGAACGTGACCTCTGCACTTCATCAGAAATTCCTGCAGACTTAGAAAATAAAGGAGTTTGCTTTTATCACACACTGTGAGACTCACATGGAAAAATGGAAAACACTACATCACTTGACCTCGGCATGGCCCCTTTCAACCACAGACGAATATTGTGTACAAAAATTCTAAATCAACTTAAGATGTCCAAAAAAAAAAGCTTTAATTTTTTTTTTTTTTTTTGCCTTAGACTTGATGATTACTATTTTGATTCTTGAGATTTTGCTGAGAAGGTTCACACAGGAAAAGGACTCCTAATGCCAGGAAGAGTATTTCTCTCACTTTAGGAATGGTCGTGGAGTGGACGTGGTGGGATAGGCACATCGAGGTCTACATGTCCCTAACTCCCTGGAAAATAATGAGCAAGCCTCACTTACCCAGGTTTGAAAGTCACCCAAGACTGAATCATGATTATTTGCTTACATTAACAGAACATTAAAACCAATTTGAAACAACTTAAGGAAACTCTAGCCATCTTGGCTTAGTGATTCACTTCTCTGGGAAGCGTTTTCACCCCCCACACCCCGTCAAAACAACCAACAGGCTTGCTATCAAGAAAGACTCCTCATCCAGCTAGCACAGCCTACCAAAGAAGCCCTTCTTAGGAAAGCCTAAGTCACAGGCACTTTTTTGAATAATGAGATTCCATTTTCATTTTTCTCTCTCTCTCTCTTTTTTTTTTTCTTTTCTTTTTTTGCCACACTTAAGTCCTGGTGACTTTAAAAGTCCAATCCTTTCACATCCTCCAACTGTCATCAACATTTTTTTCAGACGATGTCAATAAAATTGATTGCTTGCAGTTCTGAATTCTGCTCTGCACATGGAAACAATATCATTTGTTTTAAAGTATTTTCGATGGGGGCGGAAGGAGAAACAGAACGTCAGCAAGCCTATCCACAACACTGGGGTGGGGTGGGGGGTGGGGAACCAACCAGAAGCAAAGAAAATGGTCGGCTGGAAACTCTGACAAAAATTCCCGATATATAAACCCTGCACCTTACTGTTATGCTGACTGATATGTCTTCCTGTCAGATATGAATGATGTTTCTGGAACATTAATACGTTCATTAAATGCTAACTCCCCGTACTTAAAATATTCCATACTTTGGCTCCGAGGCATCTTGACAGCTTTGTTGTAATCATATATGTGAGGCCCCAGACTACACAGTTGTTGAGATGCCTCATACCTACAAGCAATCTGTTGCTTTTACAAGTTTAATCTAGGTATTAAGGGGCTGATCGTGGAACCACGTCGACTTGACATCTTTGACTCAGTTGTATATCACAGAAACCACTATGGGTGGTGATAGACTCCTAGGATGCCTAGCAACCGTACATACCTCTAACTCTGTGATCTGTAATACGACAAAATACGGCTGGGTTCCCCCCCCCCCTTCTCCCGAAGCACAAGTGGACGACCAGCAAGGGTCCGACAGTGTTATTCCTAATTACCTTTTTTTTTCACTCTTGATCCTGTGGCTCTCATAATTAGTTACCTGGGGCTGCAATCCAATTTGAAGTGATGACAAGAAAGTGATCCATGAAAAAGTAATAAGTTAAATCCAATTTCAGCCTTCCTCTAATTAAATGCACATGGAACTAATGACTCCAACCCTAGCATTTCAGTGATAATGGTAATTAGCGAGGTGGGAGTCGCTCTCTTTTTCAACACTGGAGGTGTAAACCACAAGGTAAAATGGTGGGAGCGCTCTTAATTACATGTGTCATTTTGTCAGCAATTTACACATTTTTGACCAGTCAAGTATGTTTTTTTCCTCCCTGCTCCTCCCCACCTCCTCGCCCCAACAGTGATTATAACATACTATTTCCATGTTCCAACACATGGAAGCTCCTAAGAGCAAGCACTTCAGGCTGGAGCACAGGAAATAACTTTCCTTTGCTGTTGTTCACTGCTGTGACACATAACTCTTGCCCACGAATGCACACGTGTGTGCGCACATATGTTCGTGCACACACACACACAGCAACAATTAGGATAATTAGGCAGATCTTAGTCTTCCTAATTGAAATTAAGATATTTACAGTAGAAATTGGTTTTTGTTGGTGGGGGTCTTATTTTTGCTTATGATATGAAAAATGTAATAATTTGCTTATTGATGGAAAACAAGGCACTCAGTAGATACTGAGCAAATACACACGGAAGGAGAAGCAATAATTAACTCCTGATAACATACTGGTTGTCTGTGTGCTAACAAGTCACTTGGCTTCTCTGAATGTTCATTTTTCCTTATCCATAGAAGGGTTTCAGGACAGCACTATACCACAGAGTAGCTATGGGACTGATGCTCCACATTAAGCATATAGTAAACATTAGCTATCTTTGCATCTAGTGACAGAGGCATGTGGTGACCAAGACAGGCTTACACTTCAAATATTAGCATCACACTTGCATTTTAATGTTTAGATAAATGTAAGCAAAGTGATCATATAATGAAATATCCAAACTGGGATCCTTTTTTTTTTTTCTCTTTTTTGGACACACCCACGGCATATGCAAATTCCTGGGCCAGGGAATGAATCACCCCAGTCATAGCTGTGACCTACACCACAGTTTGCAGCAACACCAGATCCTAAACCCACTGCACCAGACCAGTGATCAAACCCTCACTACTTCAGTGACCCAAGCCCCTGCAGCTGGATTCTTAACCCACTTCGCCACCACAGGAACTCCAAACCTGGAATATTGTTAAGAGTGAAAAATATTAATAAATACATGCAATCAACAAGCATAGACTGGGGCTGTCCTGGGTAGACTGGGACACAGGGTCGCCTTATAAATAGCTGAGGGTGAAATAGCAAAAATGATGTAACCTATTCTATTACAACAGACATAGGGATTTGGGCGGCAGGGATAAAACATTATTTGGGGGAAAAAAAACCTTTCTACCAGTAAGAGTACTGAACCTGGGGAAATAGATAGACTTCTTGAGCTTCATGAAACTCTTTTAACTGGATGAAAAATTCTGTGTCCATGTGCAATTTTCTAGGAGGGGTTGCTGTTTCTATCATTTTTAATGGTGTGCAGAGCCTAAAAGACTTAATAACCATTTTTAAAGCATCATTTTGATTTTACTGTTTCTTATCAAGACATTTTTTAGGATGGGAGGATTCTCCAAAGTCATGTGATAAAAGCAAAATCTTAAAAGGTACCAAAATTTCAATACTTCCCATCAATTTCATGCCAGGGGTGCCAATTCTAGACAATATTAAGTCCAGACATTAAAAACAAAAACCAAAACCAAAAAACCCAACTCTGCCTCCCTCTCCTGATTTATGCACTTTACTAATTTAGCACATAGGGATATTTTTTAAGGGTCAGTATTTCAAAACCATTCCATTTCACTATCTACAACATAAAACTGTAGTTTCCTTTAAAGGTTTCCTCTTACCAATTTATTCCTCAGTGAATAACGTGGAAATGATATGAGGTACTAAGATTATATGTGGCATTAATGCCAAGCAAAATGCTGCCTAAAGCACGTTTTATATAACTGCAAATAAAAATGCTAAAAAAAAACACCTGCTGAATCTTGTATTTTCACCTCCTCCACTTAAAGCAAGAGTCCTCATTATAATCCTGCGCTTCCAACTGGACTAAAAGGCTGACCTTCTAGTGGGTTTCCTCAACTTTCCTTCCAGAGGGATGGCCCCCTGCGTGAGGAGCTTGCACAGGAGAAAATCTTGTAAGGAAGGGGACAGGCAGGCAAGAAAAGTATCAGATGCCTGGTTTCAAGTTCAAGTTCTTTATAGACAGCCTGAAACGGTGGTCAGCGCTCCACTGTAAGCAACACACAAGGTTTACTTTCTTTCTTAACTTTAATGCTGCCAGAATACACATGTACTTTTACTTTCTTAGGAGAAAATGTGTCATTTGATTTCCTTCCAGTTTATGTCCTCGTGCCAACAACTAAAATGCTTAAAGAACCAAAATGAATTACTACCCAGAAACGGTGGTCAAAGTTCCAAAATTTGATCAATAAAATTGCTCATCTACTCACAAATTAATCTTCAGCCAGTAAAGTTACACATTTTCGAGGTTATGAGCACACCTGCACTGTTAAGCATTTATTTCACTTGTTTAAGCAATCTTCAGAAGTACATAAATATTTATAAAAGCAAGCCTACTATTTTTACTCACATATAATTTTCTTTTTGCAGCAAAACCTGCTTAATTCTTTCACAACTCAAAAGCATCCTGAAGGCAGGGTCTGTATCCTAGACAGCTTTGTATCTCTGGGCATCAGCTTGACGCCTCACAAATCATAGCTGTTCTACAAATGTTCACCGAGTTGCATTTAATTAGATCATTGTGAGGCTGAATTTATGATGGGACCAATTTCCAATTTTCACTTGTATCATTCATAAAAAATTTGCAAAGTAAATTAATAGCCTAAATAAGGAGATATTTAGGTTACTAAGTAGAATATTTTTCAAGAACTTCAGAAGCCATATCTGTATTCATGACTTCATTATAAACTACCATGTCACCCAAGAACGCAGCCAGTTCAGATTTAGCTCAGTATTTGTATCTGCAAAGAGTGTCATTTCTCACTTATTTACTTTGATTTTGCTGAAATTAGTCCCAATGGGTGATGTTTGACTACATTTTGTGATCTCTGTCGAGTAACCACTCAGAGCCTCCTCTAACTTTCCATTTTCTTTTGTTTGTATCATCAGCCTGTGAAAGTGGAGAGCGCTGCCAAACATAAAGCAGGGAAGTGTGAGATATGCTTAAAATATGAGTCACAGTATATTTGGGGATTTGGGTTTCTTTTTTTTTTTTTTTCCCTCAAGCTATCAGCAGATCAAATCCTTCTTCCCTGTCAAGCTTTGCTCTCTGCGGAAGATCTGAAATTTGCTAAAATAGGTCTCTACGTGGAGGTAGGAAGGGTAAGGAGATCAGAGATGAGCACTGGGAAGATTTGCTGTAGGATTTCCCTTTCAGCTCTGAGCCACTCTAGCTGAGATGCTTCAGCAAGGACATGGCTGGGTAAGATACAGTGACATGGGAAGGTTATTACTTCCTTGAATCGCCAAATGCCCATGCTTATTTTTTATAATAAGGTAATAAGCCATGTGGCCTAGGTTAGTAATTTCTCCTCTGGTTGTAGAAGGCCAGCCAGCAGAAAAAAACTTTGTGAATTTGCATGACCCTACCAGGCAGCTGCGGAGACACAGACTATGATGCACTTACACACTTACACACACACACACACACACACACACACACAGGTCAATCAACTCTTCCCCTGACCCTATCCCCCACAATCAACTCTTAGAGCTGGTCTAAATTCTTTGCTTGTCAAAGCTCCTGCCCCCAAGGGGGCAGGGAAGGCTGCAAAACATCTTCTTTAGTAAAACCGGCATCCAAGATGGCCACCTGGTCCAGCACGTTTCATAGAGACTGAAGGGCTCAGCAGCATGCATCAGGCTGGTTTTGTCAGGAAAAGAAAAGCCCTCTCTATCATACCCTTCTGCTGGCTAAAAACCTTATAACGGCCAAGAAGAAAAAAAGCCCTCCTAAGGAAACCCCCTGAAAGTTTACTTCATATATTTAGCCTGACAGGAACTATATACACCTTGGAAAAGAAGTTACCTAAAAATGCCCTGTGTTTTTAAAAAAAGCAAGTAGAAAGGAAACTACGTCTAGTCTAAAAAAATTATAGATGATACTCAATACTGAAGACGAGCAGTTCACTGGACTGTGTATTGTAAACTTTTTAAAATGATCTCTAACCAAAGTACTACTTGAGATAAGATTTTCCTCCCCAATAACAGACTGTTATTTTGCCGATGCATTGGAGGTCTGATAAATTCAAGAGGACTCGTAGTATTTTTAAGGCTGTGAGAGCTCCAAGGGGGAGGCAAGAAGAATGGACAGTCATTTGAATCACTGAGTGACAGGCTGGGCTAGCTCCCTGTATACATTAATAAATTAGAATTTTAATTGTGTCTCTGTCTGCAGGAGATGCCCCAGTACTTTAATATGTACCAACAATTGGCTATGTTCTGGAATCTGCAATGTGGCCTCCGCTGCTGACCTCTGCAACACAATTCCCAGTCTGACTACGGAAACTGTTCAGTTTGATCCTTTCAACTTATTTGAATCCTGACAAATAAGCTCACAGCTGAAAGGTCAACACAGTCATATTTCATCCTCCAGAGCTGTTCTTAAGACATCTGCACAACA
The DNA here is from genome assembly GCF_054392235.1 of Sus scrofa. NCBI lineage: Eukaryota > Metazoa > Chordata > Mammalia > Artiodactyla > Suidae > Sus > Sus scrofa. Next base: position 67,332,053 of record NC_139395.1, read on the forward strand.
AAGCACTTCTTATAGCACCTGACATGGGACCTTAGTGGCACTCACTGCACCTCATTAAAAATGTCCCCAGAATTCACACACATTAAAAGCCATGTGGGTTGGTGACGGCTGACCAGTATAACCGCTTTCGGAAGTGCTGATAAACAATGCACATGGTCATTCAACTGTGCCAATCAAGAGCTACTATCATGCTGAAAGTCCCTTAGGCACTGAGAGTTTCCAAGGAGATGGAGAAGAACTAGAACTTGGGGTCCAAGGTCAGTTTCATCTTTGCAGGATAATTTGGGAACTGGGATATTAGTTCCCTCTGATCTCTGAGGAAAGTCAACACAAGCTAGAATCTGGGCTGACCTCGTGATTGAATTAATTGGCACGAAGTTATACCCACCAGTTTCCACTTACAAATGCCTCCCCAAAATGTACAGCATAGGAAATTCACTTTCGCTTCCCATTTTGGGGGATGCCCACTCTTAGCTATGAAAGTAGGTGAGCCTCCAAGTACCTGCAACTGCCCTTTCTGTCCCGGATGTGAGCATGAATACTCTGAGTCAAGTGTCTTTGAAACTTCTATTACAATTTTCTACTCCCAGTCGAAGATTCAAATTAGATTTCTATGACCTCACTCTTTCTACTCAGCTAACCCCTGCCCTCGATGTGCCTGAAATGAGAAGCTGCTCAGTCTTCTCGAGTACCTTTACATAATATCTGCCTGCCAATTTCTATTAATGATTTAGAAATATTCTGCCAATATCCACTGAAGGATAGCGTATGTATCACATCCATGACTAGGGCTATCCAAAGTCCAAAGTACCCTGTACTCTATCTTCCTTAATCCCAATACGTTCTTGAAACTATTGACATGTAGGCTGAACCATTTCCTCTTCTGGGAGACTTTCCTGTACACTATAGGATGTTAAGCAGCATCACTACCTACCAGATGTCAGGAGCATTCGTTCGACCCCAAGCAGTGACAATGGAAATGTCCCCAGACCCTGCCCATTGTCCTTTGGGAAGTAAAATCACTCCAGCTGAAAACTGCTGCACTAAAGTCAGTTGTGTGTGTGTGTCCCACTTCTACACAGATCATGAGACAATGAGTGACCTATGTGATTATTATAAACTTTCCCTCACTGGTAAGCCACGGTGCCTAATAAGCAACCCACCCCAATAACCCTCATCCTCCAATAAAAGGGTCTCATTATATTTTTCTTTCTCCCAACCACAACACTTCTGGTTGAACCTCTTCTCTCAAATGTCATACTTTATCATTAAACAAAAAGTGCGGTTTTCACAGAAGATGTGCATGGTTTGGAATTCTCAACATGATCCACTTCTGAGTGGTTTATCGGCCATGGCAAAGTGCATAACATCAACTTTAAAAAAAAGACCTATTACCTGAAGGGCTGGTTGTTTGTCATTCCTCTTGGGAGACTTTAATCCACTAACTTGCTGCTGCTGTTGCTGCTGGAGAAGAAGCTGTCTTGCCACTTGAAGTGCCTGGGAGGAAAAAATGGAAGGCAAATGTTTGCATTACTACACAGGGTTCAGGGCCTCCCTTCACAAAATAAGGATTCCAGGAAGGACACACGAGGGTGGGATCCTGGCTTTCCCACTGCCGGACAAATGAAAGAGCAAAGCAAACTTCCCACCTGTCTAAGCTGGAAAACTTTCCAGAATTTGTTTACATTTTCTGTGATTTGGCCAAATTTCATCCACAGTTCCTCAGGCACAGACACCCATCTGAGCAGATATTTTATGCCTATCATAAATCTGACACAAACTTGGAGTAGGAATGATTGGGACTTGGAGAGAGAGAGGCGAGGAAGGACTTGGGCAAAGTCAGAAACTTGAGAGACAATAAAGGGCTCTTTTCAAAGGTACCTTCATCCACCTCTAATTCCTCTTATGGGAACTGGGGAACTCAAGTTGAAAGTACCACTTTTTCCTCATCTCAGTCCAAATCAAGAGGAAAGCTAAGTGGTAGACCACACTGTGGAGATAGGTCCTTGTGAAGGAAGATCAAAACAAGATGACCTTGATGGGCTTCATCAGAAAAACCCTTAGCCAGTCTGACCTCTAAGTCAACTTAAAGGAGACCCCTATGCACCTGGGAACAACACTGTCGAACACAAATGAGTCTTTCGAGCTTATACTCTGGGATGGTTTTTATTTAAAGGTAGCAGTTGGGGAGGTGATATCAATGGGAGATAAAGCAAAAGGAAAATCGGAGACTCCACCAAAGGGTAGAACACACAACAGACCAAACTTTTTTAAAAGTTCAAATAAAAAAGAAAAGAAAATGTCAACAACAAACCTTCATGAGGTCATTCAATGACAAGGGACTTAATAGGAACAGTGGCTAGCCACCCCTTTCCAAAGAAGACAGGAGGATTAGCAACAGAAAACTCAAGCCTACAGACACTGCACTAGAAAATCACACAAAAAGTTAGGTTATTTGAATCAATTCGGTTGAGGAGCAAGAGTGTACATATGGAAAAGATGTCAGAAGGCTTGCAACATGATGTGCTCGGCATTTGAGACAAAATAAAATCTACTGGGGATCATGTCAATGATCATTTCTACGTGCTAACTCCTATGAGTGCCTGAAAGAAGGCTCACACAGAGGTGGTCAAGGTATCAAAAAGATCTGACATGATCCTCTATAGAAAGTGTGAAAAATGGGCTAATGACGGCAGTGTGTTCCTCCAAGAGGAACAGATGTCATGGACAGAAGAAAAGAGTGCTTACGGTTCTAAGAAAAGTGACAGTGAATGGCAAGATGCTACGGGGGTTCCTGGGCAGTGAACTGAACTCACAGGAACGGAAATCAGACTGGTCAAGGGGATTCATGAAAAGACACCTAAAAAAATTTTTTCTAGGCCACACCCATGGTATGTGGAAGTTCCTAGGCCAGGGATGGAGCCCAAGCCACAGCAGTGACAACGCCAAATCCGTAACTGCTAAGGCCACCAGGGAATTCCTTTTCCTATTTTTCCTAAAAGCATTAACTCAGCAGGAGGAGTACTTCTCACAGGACAATTTCACTAAACCAAGCTCACGACTGTACTGTTGTCACAAAGGCTATTTTTAAGATGCCATGTAAAGTTGGGCGGTGCCTTTGTGTCTAAGAGGGACCAGGGAGTGCAACGACACAGACGCACAGATGAGGAGGTGGGTGACAAAGGGACAATCTGGGGAAAGCCAGAGCCCTCCTGTCCCACCTGCCTATGGCACCCACCCCTCCTGTCCCTTCAGGAACCTGCTGTCTACCGAACTCACCACACCCAGCCCTTCAGATGTAACAGACAGGCTATCTCGTCTGGGAAGGGAGAGACACGTTCGAGAAGGCCTGCCTGGAAGAGCCTCGGGCAGAGAGGCTGTCTGAGACGGCCCTCTGGAAGCCAAGAAGCCAGGGAGAGTCGCCTCAGACTCCAGCCTGCTGTCTCTGGGGAGGAGTCACCATCGCTGGACGCCGGGTTTCCTCGTCTCCTTGGAGACGCTCAGTACAGGCGTAGGTGTAAAAGTGGGCAGAGTGAAGATTTCATTTATATCATCTAAGAAAAAGAGTCCCCTTTGCAAGGTGCCTGCAGGAGCGAAAACCTCTCCTCACGCAGTATACGTCCCCGTGGCTATTTCCCATGAAAGTTTTACGGCTTTTTAATGTAGGAGAGGGAATGGTTATATATTTTAAAGGCTACCATCAGGATTCCCAGAGTAATAGACTAATCAGCAAAGAAGGGTCTGGCTGGTGGTCGGCAAGGCAGATGGAAGGTCTGAGATGACAATGAAAAGAGGGCAGAGAAAGACACAGTGAGCAAGAGGAGAAAGGTTAGGTACGTTTACTGCAAAAACAGAGCACGTAAAGAAAATCAGAATAGTGGCAATGCCATAAAGTCACAAGTCTCTGTTAAAATGATTTACCGTGTTTCACCAACAGGGACTCAATTTTTAAAGAACCCAGTATGGGTGAGCTCCTCACTTCAGCAAAAAATATCAAGTGTCTTTTAAAAAAATTGTGTACATACACACACACACACACACACACGCGCGCAACTATGCTTCTATGAGTGTGTTTTCATAAACACACTTCAATGAAAAAAATGGTGGGACTCAAATTCAGGTTTTCAACAAATGTTTACTGAGCTGGCTCTAGACATTTCAAAAGTAGCTACTGAGATCCCTGCAATTATTCTGCTGGATTGAAGGGGGAAAAAAGTCATTTATGTGTATCTCTTTCAGATCCAACATGGGATACATCAAATCATATAAACACAAAACAAATGCCAGCCCTTTCCAAGCATTTCAGACAAAGCTCCACTGAAGAATAGCATCAAAGGGAGTTCTCATCATGGCCCAGCAGAAACAAATCTGTCTACTATCCATGAGGATTCGGATTCGATCCCTGGACTCGCTCAGTGGGTCGGGGATCTGGCGTTCCCGTAAGCTGTGGTTTAGGTCACAAGCAAGGCTTGGATCCCATGTTGCTATGGCTGTGGTGTAGGCTGGCAGCTGTAGCTGCGATTTGACCCCTAGCCTGGGAACTTCCATATGCCATGAGTGCGGCCCTAAAAAGCAAAAAAACAACAAAACAAAACAAAACAAAACAAAAAGATAGAAGGCCATGGCAGCAAAGGTTTAGGTACTTGTATGAACACTGCAAGGGTAATTTGAATCAAACTATGTACAGAAGAGAGAAGAAACGATGAAGATATATAAACTGGCTTCTAAATTTCATGCTCAAAATGAATGCAAACAGGTAAAATTACTTCAAATATTTGGGATGGAGAGAGAGAACACTGCTGCAAAGAATTATTCAGCTTGATATGAATTGTTATGAATTATTCCACAATAATTCCCTGGCCTTATCATGAGTATAAGAATAAATTTTGGGCCAAGTACTAATGCTTTCTCACTCCCCCAAAAATCAACCAAAGTCTCTGCCAGAATTTTAAAACCCAATTTTTCAGAATTTAAAGTGCTGTGAAGTCAGTCACTAAAAGGGCATTGCCTTTTCTGATTCCCTTTACATTTTAAATCACTGTAATCTAGACTTTAAATAGTTGCCAAAAAAGAAGAGAAATAAATCTTTAGTATACAAGACTATGTATTTGAACATTATGCTATAAATCTCTGGTAGCTACCATTTAGTCAAAAATGTTTACTGTCACATTCACTGTCAGTCAGTAAAAAAAATTTGGAGAGACTGATGGGATCCCCTTTGGAAACTGCACCGGAGACGAATGTCCTTTTTGTTTCCCATACATGCTTATTTAACAGCCATTTTTAGCCATTACATGCATCAAAATCATGAAAACCAGAGGCATGTCTTTCATCTCATACTCCACTGCCTGAACCCCAGAGACGTGTCCCGATACAGCTAAGGAGTGAGGATGGAGTTTTCTTACTTTTGGAGTAATATCTCAATCATGGTTGAAGAAAGGTCCCTTAAGATATCCTGTTTGAAGATATAAGTAGATCCTTTGGCTATAGAAAAATAAGATATAAGTAGATCCTTCGTGTTTGTGTGTGAGAGACAGACAGAGTGAGTGAGAGACAGAGACAGAGAATATAGATAAACACAATGGAATATTACTCAGCCATAAAAAAAGAATGAAATAATGCCATTTGCAGCAACATGGATGGACTGAGAGATGATCATACTAAGTAAAGTTAGTTAGACAGTGAAAGACAAACATCATATGATATCACTTATATGTGGAATCTAAAAGAAGGATGCAAATGAACTTATCTATAGAACAGAATCAGACTCACAGACTTTGAAAAACTTATGGTTACCAAAGGCAACAGGTGGGGGGGGATGAACTGGGGGTTTGGGATTGGGCATACGTACACACTGAGGTATATGGAATGACTGGCCAATAGGAATTGCACAGAGAACTATATTCTGTGATAATCTATGTGTGAAAAGAATCTGGAAAAGAATGGATGTGTGTATACATATAATTGAATCACTTTATTGTATAGCAGAAATTATTACAACATTGTAAATCAACCATACTGCAATAAAATTTCAAAAATAAAAATTAAAAAAAAAAAGAATTTCTTGTGTAAGAAGCAAGAATCAACCGTGACTCAAGTTCCAGACCAATTGCTAATGTAAATAACTTAAAAGGTCCCATCCAATCTCTGGAGACCTTTTACTCTCGGTGGTGGTTTCCTGGGCTGGGTTGAGTCAACACTTCCTCTAACACAGATGTGACAATTGCCTGGCCTGGGATAACACGGAGCTGTATCTGACTGCTGGCCTGGGTTACAGCAAAGTGCCAGTTTGAAGAGGTCAGTGTGGAGGTGCCGGATAAAAGCAGGCACTTACAGCCCAGTTGCACACAATCCCATTTACTGTCCTTCAACATCTAAAAGACATGGCCCGAGGAGCTGAGAGAGAAGGAGAAGGCATACACTGCCTCTCTGTCCGTGGGGGCTGCCCTCTGAGCCCTGATGTGCCCCCAGGGTGTGGAGTTGCCTTGTGGTCAGCATGCCATAGTTCGCTCTGGGCACCCAGGGAGTCAGGGGGACTGGTGCCAAGTATCTAGTGTGGCCGGTTTTCATGCTGACTGGGGACCTGGGCAGTTCTGACACATCCTCTATTCTCTTGGTTCTAGATGACTTCATGCTCATCAGTGCCTCACATTCCTAGTAAATAAGTGCCATCTGTTATTTACAAATTACATTTTACATAAGCGTGTTTGCAACTTTCGAGCTATTTACGTCTCGAGTTCATAGCAGGTGCTTATATTTGGGGGTTGAGGTATTCCTATGTTTAGCATGTTGATCAAGGTAGCCGATGTTCAAAAACATGTTTACCATATTTTAAGAAACACCAATGAGTTTACAGAAAATAAGGCTGGAGTAAACATGCACACATATATAAAGCAAGCCGGCAAAAGGAGACAAATACAGAGGTTTTGTTTTGTTTTGTTTTGTTTTTTTACATAACACACTTGGTGATGATGCCTGAGACTGAGACTGATAAATGGAGGTCTTTTAAAAATATGATGCACTGCAATATTGTAGGTCACAGGCCAGCAAAACTTTAGCCCATGGACGAAATTTAGACCATTATATCTGTTCTTGTCCAGTCCCTGAGATAGGAATGGTTTTTTACTCATTTAAACAGTTGGGAGAATAATTTAAAAAAAAAGAAGAAGAATTGGGGGGGACACAAGTGAAAATTACATGGAATGCAAGTTTCAGGGTCCACAAATAAAGTTTTATTACAACACAATCACGTTCACTTGCTTCCACACCACCTAGGGCTGCTTTGCCGCCACTAAGCAGGGTTAAGCACTTGTGACCAAGACTGTAAATCCTAAAATATTCCGCTCTGGGCCTTCACAGGGAAAGTTTGCCAACTTCTCTTAGCCTGCTATCTGCGTTCTGAGATTCCCAGAAGATTCCACTGGACACAATTTTACAGAAACAAAGCTTTCAATCAATTGGCCACAATAACCTCAGAACTAAGCTAAGAGGCAGGGACATTACCCATTAGCTATTCTTAAGGCTCAAACTTGTTTTTGATTTTCTCAGAGGAACTGGGACATGGAAAGAAAATACATCCATGAGCTCCCCTATCTGAAACCATTTCAAACTACTTGCTAACGTCGAATATGTGTTTCTTCTTCCCACAGGAAATTTATAGCAGTTCCAAGTGAATCTCTTCCATCTAGTATGTGGGGTGGGGGGTCTCAAAAGCCTCAAAATAAAGAGAGCAGGGCCCTACTGGCCAGTTGAGAAGGGCCAGTCCCTTACTGATTGCTCCAAGAAGTTGTCCCACTTCCAGTTTCAAAGGGTGCTCTGAGTCAGCCATCCTTCCTCCAATTTCTTTTCCTAGACTCTCCTACCCCTCAAGATCAAAACTGTTTCTCAGATAAATTCACAGGCTAATCAACAGTTCCTGTGCAGACTCGGGGGCTGGAGAGGAAGAGTCAGCAACAAAAAGCCACCTAGGAAGCTTAGTAGGAAAGAAGTCAAGTTTTCTCCTTTATTTCTTCTCCTTTATACCCACCTCAAGTTCCTTTATTTATTTGTTTGTTTGTTTTTTATGGCTGCACCTGTGGCATATGGAAGTTCCCAGGCTAGGGCAATACCCTATTTCCTACGCCACAGCCACAGCACCACAGCAACGCAGGATCTGAGGCACACCTGCCATCTACACGACAGCTCATGGCATCACCGGGTACTTAACCACTGAGCAGGGCTAGGGATCGAACGGGTATCTTCAAGGATACCAGCTGGGTTGGTAACTTGCTGAGCCACACCTGGAACCCCTCAAGTCCCTTTAAAGAACCCTTTCCCCCCTACACTAATTTGCTATCTCAGATCAACTCCAGCAACTAACAGCATCTTAACAGGAGTGCTCATCATTAAATACAATCTGATAATTTCTCTGTAGCAGGACGCAGAACTGAGTATGCATGCCAACTCCATCACCCCCTTGCTCTGGACACAATAATCATTCTAGTGCAGTATGAAAAGAAGGTTTGTGGGAGGGAGGGAGAAAGGGGGAGAGAGAGAGAAAAAGAGAGTGAGAGAGAGGGAGAAAGAAAGAAAGAAAAAGAGAGAAAGAAGGAAAGAAAGAGATGAAGAAAGGGAAGGAAGGAAAGAAGGAGGGAAAGATAGATAGAAAAAACAAACAAATGGACAGTGGCTGATAGAACTAGAAGCATTTGCACAGACCCAACAACATTCCAAGGCAGTGAGTTCTCCAAAAAGAATGCAAAAAAAAAAAAAAAAAAAAAAAAAAGTGAGCTAATCTCTTAGAGGGATTTCAGTGATTACGAATATGAAAATATTAGATGCCCAAGGAAAGATTCCAATTCTCATGATTGTGTAAATATTAGATACACCAAGAAAGACAGCACTATAGCAGACCCTCAAGTCACATTACTGGTAACATACGTAAATAACAAAGATATACTGTTTTCACTAAAACGTTAATACGCAGAGGGCAACAACAAGAAATGAAAAGGCATCAGAGAGTTTTCAATAGTCTCTTTGCACCAGTCACTGCTTAGTCTAACCTGAGATATTGCAAATAAGAGTGTAGACTTAGAGCATTCATTGGTAATTTATTCACTTGACTCCACCCTGTAAAAGCAGGTGGGGTTGACAGCAAAGCCTTAGATCATTTGGGACATCAAATCTGAATCAGTGACCTAGAAGAGGTGGGTTCTCCTTAGCATCATCCATCCTCTACAGACAGCTCTATAAAGGATTCTATGCTTTGAGAGTAATCCATAATGGCAGACATTGAGAGAGGGCGTGGCTTTCTCCAAATATTCCACAGTCTCTGCAAGTGAGTTTATGAGACAACGTCTGGACAGACATGGTGAAAATTTGGAGCAGAGACCATCCCACTCATAGAGTTCTCTAATACTATGTGTTCCGGTTAAAACCAAATAGGACAGGAAATGGAAAAGTCAAAGTTCCCTATCGTCATCACTGCCCTAATTGCAGAAGACAGGGCTATGGGCAGTGTCACCCCCACGTGTGTGTGTGTGGGGGGGGGATGAGGCCACCACACCGCATTCTCTCTACCACCTGGACCACTGCAGTTCCTTTATCAATCCACACCAATTTGAACCTCCCGTCTTCCAGATCTACTCCCAGGGCCTGGTTTCCCAAATCCTTACTGACATGATTTCACTTTCTAGGTTATCACTACTATGACATCTAAGAGTCATATATTCAGGATTTCCCGTCGTAGCTCAGTGGTTAGCGAATCTGACTAGGAACGATGAGGTTGCAGGTTTGATCCCTGGCCTTGCTCAGTGGGTTAAGGGTCAGGCATTGCCGTGAGCTGTGGTGTAGGTTGCAGACGCGGCTCAGATCCAGCATTGCTATGGCTCTGGCGTAGGCCGGCGGCTACAGCTCCAATTCAAACCCTAGCCTGGGAACCTCCATATGCCGCAGGAGCGACCCAAGAAATGACAAAAAATACAAGAAAAAAAAAAAAAAGACAAAAAAATAGTCACACATTCTTTGCTTTATTTCAAAATCTAACAAATAATGCAAATACATGAGTATAGGTAGGTTAGGGGAGAGAGAGAAAATGTGTGTGTGTGTTGAATGTAGGAAATCCATTAGAGTGTTATTTTCTTAGAAAAGATGACAAATGCTTTTTCCTTCTTTTTAAAAAAATTCCTTTCTTTTTTTTTTTTTTTTTTTTTTTGTTTCTTTGCCTTTTCTAGGGCTGCTCCGCAGCACATGGAGGTTCCCAGGCTAGGGGTCTAATCAGAGCTGTAGCCACCAGCCTAAGCCAGAGCCACAGCAACACAGGACCTGAGCCGCGTCTGCAACCTACACCACAGCTCACGGCAACGCCAGATCCTTAACCCACTGAGCAAGGCCAGGGATCGAACCCACAACCTCATGGTTCCTAGTTAGATTTGTTAACCACTGCGCCACGAAGGGAACTCCAAAAAAATTTAATTCTTAAAAAAAATTTTAGAAGAGGAATTCCTGTTATGGCTCAGCAGTAACGAACCAGACTAGTCTCCATGAGGACAGGGTTTGATCTCTGGCCTCGCTCACTGGGTTAAGGATCTGGTATTGCTGTGAGCTGTGGTATAGGGTGGCAGCTATAGCTCTGATTTAACCCCTAGCCTGGGAACTTCCATATGCCGCAAGTGGGGCCCTAAAAGCAAAAACAAACAAACAAAAATTAAAAATTAAAAAAAAAAGAAAAACTTAGAAGAGCTGGGATGAGGCAGAACAGAGTTGTGCAACTGCATTCTTACACCATGCCATGATTCACCAGCATTAGTGCTGTGGGTTCAAATGCCATATCATGCACCTAAAACAGGAGACACGGGCACAGAAATACCAGAAGGCTATAGACAGGAAGAGGCCCTGTGCTCTAAGTCCCATCCCCAAAGGAAACCTAGGAAGCAGAAAGGGATCCACAAACCCTATGCTCACTTGCAGTTAGGAATAACCTTTCTTACTGTAAGGCGCACAGAAGATGCTGCCCGCCAAGAAAGGTAAAAGATAGCAATTTTCATGAGACAAAAAGAAAAAGGGTATCTATGATCCTCTTTTAAAATTGGCTGAAAAGAATGTAATGGCTACAAAGAGTCAGAAGTCTGTTTGAAGTCTCTTATAAGGGTCGGGCGTGGAGGGGACCTCACGATCATAGTCTTACTCCATACGTCTATTAACACAGAGCCCCATAACCACCTTCTGGAGGCTCTGGTTGGCGGTCCTGGCTGGAACTGGTGCCAGACGCTGAATCACCACCACCGAGTCTCCAGCACCTGAGTTGTGTTTGGAGCAATTCCATTCAAGCACTGCCTGAGCCTGTCGAGCTCATGAGAGTTGACAAGACCAGAGCCTGGGGTGCTATGACTGGAGGCAACATTAGCATTGCAGTGAAGTAAAACAGAAGTCAAATTTAGTAGAAAACGTCTAAAATGTTGAGCTGGATGCTGCATGAAGTCCGTATTCCTTTGAGAAAGAAGGACCAGAGTGTATGCAAAAATGAAGACAGAAATGGCCCAGTCCTCCTCCAAGCTCCCAAAGTAGAAAAGATGGGGGTCAAATGCAAGAATAAATGAATCCAAGGATCTATTAACTCACTGTATTAACCCGCTGTTTCCTACAATTGTCTTTTATGAGGGTGCAGCCTGGTAACTCTCATTATGAATAATTCAGATTCTTATCTTTTCATACCTTGGAGTGAGGCTCGCTAATTCTGAAGCCTGCAGAAGAATCTGGCTGGGATCCTGCTCAAAATAATGGAGAGTTTTCTATGATTTTTCCAGTAACACTAAAGATAGGTTCTACTCAAGCAAATGATACTGCTATCCCTTTTCTTCTCGTAATGTAAGCCATACCTACTCGAGAGACGCCCTCAGAGGAAATTAAACTCTTTAGCGCTTTGTTTCCCAAATTACCTTCCTTCCCTTACCTGAAGGTGGGCAAAGAAGCAAGGGTGAGCACCAATTCCAACTGGGATGAAAGACAAAAGGAAGAAAGAGAAATGGGAAAAGGGGAAAGACCCAAATATGGGTAGTAATCCAAAGTTTGGAACTGGTGACTCTTGGCCAAAGTGAGCCAAGATAAAAAGATTAAAAAAAAAAAAAAAATCCAAACATTCTCCAATAATTTACACTTCTCAAAGCAGTTATTGCAAAGAGCAAATATTATACCTGTATAAGAAATTAAGAAATTAGGAACATCTAAAAACACAGGGCCAAGGGTAGGGAAGTAAAGTGCCAGCACTTAGAATGCTAAAATAAAAATAATGCCTTGAACTGTTTAATATGTGCCAGGCACTATGCCAGTTGGTTGCTTTATACTTATTATTTGATTTGATTTTTTTGTTGTTGTTGTTCCCAAATATGCCTAAGGGAAGCAGGGGAAAGGTTTGTGATTATCAATGTAAAGTGGAAAAACTAAGATTGTGAGGTTTGGTGACTTGCCCAAGGTCACAAGACTAGTGAGTGGTTAGGAAAGAAATACAAAAACAAACAAACATTGTCTCCTGAGAACTTGACACTAACATTCTACCAAGGTCAATGATTAGACCAAATATGGCAGAGGGTAATTCTGGCAAATGGACCTGCAGCCCTTCAGAGCCAAAAATGCATTGGGTGAATGTGTTCCTTTGCCTTCAGAAAGAAGGGAAAGGCCTTTTTGCGATATGCTGTCTCTTAGCTTATTTGCCTCTTTTCCCCAGAGCAAAGACTCTTTCCCCCCGCCCCCACCTGATCCTGCTATTCCCTCTTGGAGCTGTGGCCACACCCGGAATTCTCTTCTTCATGTTCTCTGCCCACATTTACAGGCCAACCAGGTGTCTCCTCGATTTAAATTCTACGCTTCCCTGACAAATACTGTGTGATCTCACTTGTATAAATGGAATCTAAAAAAGGTGAACTCAGAGAAGCAGAGAGTAGAACAGTGATTGCCAGGGGCTGCGGTGGGGGGCGGGGGGCAGGAGGGGAGACCTGGGGAGATGTTGGTCAAAGCTTCACAGGAGTTCAGCTGTGTGAGATGAAAAGTTCTGGGGATCTAATGTACAGCATGGTGACTAAACAATACTGTACTGTGTGCTTGAAATTTTCTAAGAGGATACATCTTAAATCTTCTCACTATACATGCAAAAGGTAACTTGGTAAAGGTGATGGTTAAGTTATTTAGTTTGACTTCAGCGATCTTTTCACAACGCATATGCATACATGAAAACACCAAGTTGTACACTTTAATATACATACACCATTTCTTGATGCCAGAGATATCTCAAAAAAACTTGTGGAAAGACAAAAACTAGATGAATTCTTTAAAAGTGAATACATTCTACCTTTTCCTAAAAACTCAATCTGATTAATTTCTTGAAGCAGCAGAGTCCTTCCCTGATTTGCCCAGATCCAAGGGCTCAGTCCCGCTTGTGAATCCCTGTCACGCCCTGAGTTTCTCTTGCTAGCAATTCCCAAGCAGGCAGATGGGAAAAAATGAAGAAGCCCAGCTCTGCTCTCCCTCACAATGAACTACCCCAGTTCATCCAGCGCCTCTGGGGATACTGATGCTGTCACCAGGCATGGCTTTTAGATCCAACAGATTTCTGGCCCATTTTTTTCAATTCACTTTTTTCCTTTCTTTTTTGGTTTTTTTAGGGCCGCACTTGTGGCATATGGAGGTTCCCAGGCTAGGGTTCCAATTGGAGCTACAGCTGCCGGCTTATGCCACAGCAATGCCAGATCCGAGCTGCATCTGTGACCTACACCACAGCTCACGGCAATGCCGGATCCTTAACCCACTAAGAGAGGCCAGGGATCGAACCTGCAACCTCATGGTTCCTAGTCGGATTCATTTCTGCTGTGCCACAACAGGAACTCTACAACTCATTTTTTTCAATTCACATTCTCCTAAAGCTGCTTGCTTCTTGTTAAGTGGTGGTGGTGGTGGTAGTGGTGGTGTATTAAATAACTGTATTTAAATTTTTTACACATGGCCAACAAGCACATCAAAAAATGCTCAACATCACTGATTATTAGAGAAATGCAAATCAAAACTACCACGAGATACCAGCTCACATCCGTCAGAATGGCCGTCATTAATAAGTCCACAAGTAACAATGCTGGAAAGGGTGTGGAGAAAAGGGAACTCTCCTGAACTGTTGGTGGGAATATAAGCTGGTACAACTACTATGGAGAACAGTATGGAGGTACCTTAGAAAACTATACATAGAACTACCGTATGACCCAGCAATCCCACTCTTGGGCATATATTTGGACAAAACTTTCCTTAAAAAGACATATGCACCTGCATGTTCACGGCAGCACTATTCACAATGCCAAGACATGGAAACAACCCAAATGTCCATCAACAGATGATTGGATTAGGAAGATGTGGTATCCATGCACAATGGAATACTACTCAGCCATAAAAAAGAACAAAATAATGCCATCTGTAGCAACATGGATGGAACTAGAGACTCTTGTCCTGAGTGAAATAAGTCAGAAAGAGAAAGATGAATACCATATGATATCACATATCTGGAATCTAATATATGGCACAAATCAACCTTTCCACAGAAAAGAAATCATACACTTGGAGAATAGACTTGTGGTTGCCAAGGGGGTGGGGGAGTGGGATGGATCGGGAGCTTGGGGTTAACAGATGCAGACTACTGCCTTTGGAATGGATTAGCAGAGAGATAGATCCTACTGTGTAGCACAGGGAACTATGTCTAGTCACTTATGATGGAGCATGATAATATGAGAAAAAAAGAATGTATACATGTATGTGTAACTGGGTCACCATGCTGTACAATAGAAAACTGACAGATCCAGCTATAATGGAAAAAAATAAAAATAATTTTATATACATATATATACACACAAATAATAACTAAAAAAAATAAAAATAATTATATATATATATATACACACAAATAATAACTAAAAAATTTTTTTTCTCTGCTTTCCCCCCTTTTATTGAGATATAATTAACATATAACATTGTAATAGTTCTAGGTATACCTGATTATATATGTGTATATATATGTGTGTGTGTATATACAGATACATATATATTATAATTAGCACAGTAAACTTTTTGCTAATATCCATCACCTCCCATAGTTTCCATTTTTTTCATTGTGATAAGAACTATTTGTTTTCATTTTTTCAGGTTTTATGGAAGTATAGTTGATTTACAAAGTTGAGATAATTTCTGCTGTATAACAGAGTGAATCAGTTATACCTATATGTACCACATATGTAATCTTTTCCAGACCCTTTTCTCATACAGATGATCACAAAATAATGGGTAGAGTTCTCTGTGCTACACCACAGGTTCCTGGGGGCCAGTCATTCCACATACCACAGTGTACATATGACGAGTACGTATAGGGTCTACTCTCTTGGCAACTTTCACGTACACGACACAGCACTGTTAACCTCAGCCACTGTACTGTACATGACACCTCCCAAATTCACTTATCTTTAGAGCTTTTGACAACCTTCACCCAACTTCCCGATCTCCCACCTCTGGCAACCACAAACCTGTTCTTTGTTTTTATGAATCTGATTACGTAAGATTCCACTTATGTAAGATTAAGTGAGATCATATGGCATCTGTCTTTCTCTGACTTATTTTATTTAGCATAATATTTTTAAGGTCCACCCATGTTGCTACTAATGGCAGGATTTTATTCTTTTTATGGATGAATAATATTCCTCTGTGCCTGCATGTGTGTGTATGTATATATATCACATTTTCTTTATTCACTCATTCATCCATCATTGGACACTTAGGTTCTTTTCCTACATTGGCTACAGTACACAATGCTGCAATGAACCCGAGGGAGTGCAGCTATCTTTTCGAGATAGTGATTTCATTTCCTTTGTTCAGTTTTTAGGCTTTTTGTGGTTTTTTTGACCATACCCACTGCATGTGGAAATTGCTGGACCAGGAATCGAATCCGTGCCGTAGCAGTGACAATGCTAGATCCTTAAAAGACTGAGCTACCGGCAAACTTCTCATTTCCTTTAGATATATACACAGATGTGGCATTGCTAGATCATTTGACAATTCTGAGGAACTTCCATACTGTTTTCCACAGTGGCTGTGCCAAATGACATTCCCCTCAGCAGTGCACAAGGGTTCATTTTTCTCTACATCCTCACTGACACTTGTTATTTCTTGTCTTTTTGACAATAGCCTCTCTAATCAGTGTGGGGTGACATCCTCACTGTGGTTTTGACCTGCATTTCCAATTAACTACATTCTTAAAACTCTTCTGGTCCCTGGTCATTAGGGATGAAGAAGCTAGTAATAAAAGTTGCAGTTCTGTGAGTGTTTATTGCTCAGTAAGTGCTAAAAAGTATTAGACATACCATTTCATCAAATTTTCACAATCCTTTGAGATATTATTACACCCAATTAACATATATGAACACACAGGAGAGGTTGAATTATAAAGTTTAGGTGAGATATGCTTAGAAAGTCCTTAGCATGGTCTCTGCACATGGGAATTACTCATTAAATGGAAACCAGGATTACAGTGCACCCCTCCCCCAACTGAAGAAAATATATTTTGCGGGAAGCAAACATTCCTGTTCCCCAGTGATCTCAAAGCACTGGCTATCTTCTCTAGCAAGAAGGTGAGAAAACCACAGCATCCTCTACTGAGCCTAATGGTCACAGAGATGACCGGCAACTGAGCGGCCTATGTCTTCTGGCTGGTAAGGGCACTTGAGCAAGCATGGCTCCTTCTGACCTGCATCAGACCCCCCTAATCCATGCTCTGCCTGGACTCTTCGAATAAGGCAGTGGGAGTGGCTGGCAAGAGTAAGCAAGGGGGAGGCGACAGTACTGATGACACTGCTGTCCGGTCATGAAGAAGTAATGATGGCCAGCACTTCCCAAATGCCAACTGTGGCTCTGGCTTGGTTCTGCACTGAGTTACGCAAACAGAGAGTTTACAGAATAAGCCAAAGGTCATGCAGTCTGGCTTAGAATCCCTTTCCTTGTCCTTCAAGAATGATGCAACCAAACATGGCCACTAACCCACAAATCCATGCATGTGGAGTGCCTGCATACACATGGAACTCGAACTACTTGCTTAGCCTGACGAATCTTCCAAGAAAAGTTTTGAAATGTTATGAAGAATATACTCAGTGAATCCAGGCCACACTCAAAAGGTACTTTGTAGTGAATTTTTTGAAGAGTTGATCACTCTGGTCAAGGAGTTAGATTTTCTTAAAAGGGGAGTTAAAAATTGTTCATGAGATAGACACCCATGTTCATCAAGCTGTGCTCATCGAGTAACAACGATCTTTGGAACTTCCGGCCACCACAGTTTAGCTTAACGTGGAACTTGAGTCTCTAGGCATGAAGAAATAAGGATTCTCTGGGAATTTGGGGGAATTACTGACCTTGGGAGAACCATAGCATTTACAAAGGAATACCAGTTAGCTTTATAAAACATTAATGTATTTCCACAGAAGCGGCATACGTGGTGGTGACGTTCCCACCTGTCATCCTGCCTGGATTGTGAACCCCAGTTCCACGGCTGGTGTGCTGTATAACCTTAGACAAGTTACCTAACCTCTCTGTGCCTCAGTTTCTTCATCTGTAAGAATTGGAGGAACCGTTTCTATATCATAATTAATACATGTAATGTGTATAGCTTAGGGCCTGACATCGATTAAGGGCTTTTAAAGTCAGTCAGACAGAGAAAGATAAATATCATATGGTATCACTTATATGTGGACTCTAAAAAATAATATCTATTAACTTATTTACAAAACAGAAATAGACTCACAGACATAGAAAGCAAACTTCCAGGGGGAAGGGGGATGACAGTGGGGAGGATAAATTAGCAGTCTGGGATTCAGAAATACATACTACTATATATAAAACAGATAAACAACAAAGACCTACTGTATAACACAGGGAACTACATTTAATATCGTATAATAGAAAAGAATCCAAAAAAGAAAAAATATGTATAAATGAATCACTTTGCAGTATACCTTAAATGAACACAACATTGTAAGTCATTACACTTTAAGTAATTAATTTATTTTTTGTGTGTGTGTGTGTGCTTTTTAGGGCTGCATCCTCGGCCTATGGAGGTTCCCAGGCTAGGGGTCGAATTGGAGCTACAGCTGCTGGCCTATGCCACAGCCACAGCAGTGCCAGATCCGAGCCGTGTCTGCAACCTACACCACAGCTCATGGCAATGCCAGATCCTTAACCCACTGAGCAAGGCCAGGGATCAAACCAGCAACCTCATGGTTTCTACTTGAATTTGTTTCCGCTGAGCCATGATGGGAATTCCTACACTTTAATTTTTAAAAAATGATCATTCATTTTAGGAGATATGAAAAATGTGCAAATCAGTGAGGAACATATAAATTCAAGGGTAATATCAGTATCTACACATGACACACTATCACATTTGGGGGCATGATTAAGTAAATTACTTTTCTGAAGTAAAACGAATTATATTATTTACACACTTCTGAAAATTACTTTTTCAAATTAAAAACACAATTTTTCAAATCTCATTTCTGTGTTCAGGTTCCAACAAACAAACAGTTCTGGGTACCAAATAACCTAAGTTCTACCCCCACCCTACTCTAAGAGACTTCTGCAAAAGCCTTCAATGTTAAGACCTAAAACTCCAAATGGCACGTGACCAATTTTCACTCTGTGCAGTTGTAACCATGGGAAGGAGCCCAAGACACACCAGAATGAAAGACTTACACAGTAACACTGAGGGTTAACAGAACATTTCAATTCTTTTGCCCCAAAGCACACAACCACAGAGTAACTTCTCACTTTGTACAGCCAATGAGCAGGGTCTGTTTCTTTGCAAAGAACAAACTAACTTGATTTTTGTGGAAGTTAAATTGCCAACATCATATTGAGTTAAAGTGAAACAAAACAAAAATCAAATATTTAGCCCATGCTGTATCTTAAAAAAAAAAAAAAAAAAGCCATCTCCTAATTCTAATGCTAAAGAGATTAAAATTAAGCATGATTACTCTTCACTGGCTCCTCCCTTCCACCTCTATCATTGACACCACGCACTTAATATATTTTCCAGTCTAGTTTCTTCATGGTAAAACGCTTTCTCATGAGACTGCCTGTGGTCAGGGCTGAGTATGTCATAGGCAAAATGTTTCTCAGACTGAGATCGTAGCCCCCTTTCAGGTGTTGCCTGACCATGAAGTACAGACACCCCGGAAATTATAAACTATTTTAATAGCAGGACATTTTTTCCACCTCAAAAGTGGGATCACCTCCACAGCCTACTTACGCCCCCAGGGGTGCCAACTATGCACGCATTAGCATTAGCCAGGCCCTTTGATTTGCACAGACAAAGGGCTCTGTATACACACAAAGTGTGACCATACAATCCAGGCTAGGGGTCGAATCGGAGCTGCAGCTGCCAGCCACAGCCACACCAGATCTGAGCTGTGGCTGCGACCTACACCACAGCTCACAGCAATGCCAGATCCTTAACCCGCAAATTGAGGCCAGGGATCAAACCTTCGTCCTCATGGATGCTAGTCAGGTTCATTAACCCCTGAGCCACAAAAGGAACTCTCTAGTGCCTTTTGGAGTGTCATGCAAGATGACAAAGAGTGGTGGTGGAACGGCTACTGTGTCTATGGCTGGCCTCTCCAGCATGAAGCCACCTCTCAGGGACACACATGCAGGGCGATACTGTGTTGGAGAGTCAGCTGCATTGCTCCCTTATATAGTCAATAGAGAGGGAATCCCGCTGTGTGCATAGTTCTAATTCACATTCCAAAGCAATATAGGCAACGAAACAGATTTTCAGCTGTGATTTATAGGGCTTGATAGAAGCGGGCCAGGCACTGTGCTAGGATCATGCCCGAACTCTGTTCAGGGTGTGTATACATGAGGCACCCCCTGCATGCTCTACTTATTAAAGAACCAGGACCGGGTGTGCGTGTACACATAGGTCAGCGCCTGCTTATGTATAAAGAATGTCTACATGCAGTTATGCAAAGCCTGCCAGAGATTTCAAACAAAAAAATTAAATTTTTGTTTGCTTATGTTTAAAAAAATTTACATGGAATGTAGCTGTGGGCTTTTCCCTAAATCTCTGGTGGACTTGGTCTAAGATAACCAACAACCCTGCAGATCACTGAATACGTGACACAGTAAAGATGGGAAGATGTTTTTGAGAGTGTTTTAGAGAACTACAAGTCTACTCTTTGCTGTATACACCACCTGCATGACATGTTTTAAGAGAGGACCAAAAGTTGGCCTCTAATAAATTATGCTGCACACTGGTCACAGGAACTTTGGTATATTCTTTAACTGAACTGTTTTTATTTAGATGTAAAGTCAGAATATAGCCTTTAACAAATCTGTAAAGGCTACTGATTTATCAGCATCACTGTTTAAAACACAGCCGTACACACACACACACACACACACACACACTCTCACACACATCATAAAAGTAGAGCTACTGAGGCAGGCATAACTAAGGAAAGCATCTAAAAAAGCCAAACGACTGACCAACTAATCCTGGCAAATCCTGCGCCATAAAACCATCTACCGCAATAGATTAATTCTCAGTAAAATCCTGGCGAATTCTCAGAAGGCAAAAAGCCTCCGGGATCTTAAGGGTTAACTCACTCGCCTTTAAAAAGAAAATGACACATATAATTTCCTTTTATCATAAAACAATGCATTTATTCTTTTCTGTATGTCTGTTAAAGGGCATGGCTTTCTGAGTGGAAAACAAAACAGAACTTGGTCACATGTTTATTTGCTTCAGCTACTCCCTTCCCCTTCTGATAAATAATCAAACATGCCATCCAGAAAAAACAAAACCAGTGAGCTGGGAAATTTGATGGTCATCAAATAGACTGCGATACCAAGAAAAGCAGCCCACTGTTCCCACACTGAGTTTTCGGCCCCCACACCTACACTAACATCTGAGTAAATACCTCCAGTCACTCTTTCCATTTTCCCTGCAATTACTCCTACTGTTATACAAATTGTCCTTAAGGCAGTCGCAAACATAATTTTTTTTTCTTGCAAAGTAGAACAACTTCTGAACGTGAAAAAAGCCAGCCTAGCAAGGGCCATACACGGATACCCTTGCATACACACACATAGTTTGTTATTTATTTAAACGTTTCCTCCATTAGAGAGGGGGACAATGACAGAGCCGATTCCTTTCTCTATTCTAAGAGATCTTGATGTGGACACCAGAATTTAGTTTGGGGGCTAACAAACAAGGTTTTGAATACTAACAATTCCCTTCAGATCAAAAGAGCTAATTTTCCACTTCCTGTCTATTCCCTAACCAGTACATAGTGGAAAAAAAAAATTAGCACCTGGCTTACCAATTACACCAAAGTTGGGGTGTGTGTGTGTGGGTGGGGGGGTAAGGGTTGGGGGAGGAGTATGGAGAAAGGAGAGGGGGGCCAGAGGGACGTGGGTATCAGACAGGAAAAGGTGGAAGCCTTTAAAAAAAAATGTCAAGCCATGTAGTGAGAAAGTCATTTCAGGAGAAAGGACCCACGGAGCAACCACGTCACTCTTCGGCAGAGAGAGAAGCAGCAGCCCGGGTCCGAGAGCTTTCCCTGCCATCCTAATTATCCACAAGGAGAATTCTGAAAAGAACCTTCCAACATCAAAGTTAACAACCATCTCGGAGAAAGTGAGGCGGGTTTTCTCTTTCTTTTCGCAGCCCATTCCGTTTAAACAATAGTAATATGAATGAGATAATGACCGTGCTTGTTTCAGCAGTCTGACTTTTATTGGCATGAAATTGGTACAAATATTATCAAGACCGAGTCACAAACGATGATGGTGTCATGATGCCTACATGGAGGACAATCCTGCAGATGCAGAATTCCCAAGGCACCCTCTCTCTCTCTGCCCTCTCTCACTCCTGGTGATAACAGGAAGGAAAAGAAGGCGACGCACAACAATGTCACAAATAAGCAGAGCGAGGTCCTAATCTCTGTTCTAGCCCCTAACACAGTCCTGACGGTCCTGACGACTGACGCAGGGCTGCAGACTGAACTGATAATATCCAAAGACACATCTGAAAGCAAGAGTGAATTAACAAGGCTGCAGAACCAACCAGTCCTCTCTAAGCTGTAAAAAGAAAACCGTCTTTGATGGAGAGGGGGTTGGGGGCGGGGGGAAGAGCAGTAAACAAGTCAGATCATCTTATTTTGCCCTTCAGAGAACATCCCTGCAGGAGCGAATCCCAGTTCAGTTTTAAAAAGTTTAACCCAGTGAAAATGTTCTTTTTTTTTTTTCCCCCTCTCTCGACACTTACAGAGAAAATGAAGAGTTTGACCGAGAGTGCTCGCACTGTCTGCCTTTGGATTTCCGTCTTCTTGCTGTAGATGGGTTCTGGCTGTTTCTGTGAAGCGGGGGTTGCCGAGTGGTAAAAAAGATGTTTGAATAAACAGGAAGTCCTGTGCGGCTGAAGCACACTCGAGGAGAAAACACACTGGAACATTGCCCTTTGTAGGCAACTTCAGGGACCGCCTGCCTCCACAGTAGCTGGCGGGGCTCTCACTAAATGACAAAAGAAACCGCAAGAATTCCTCAAGTAATTCTTCACTTTCAAAGTTGAAAGATCAGTTGGAGCTTGCAGGTAATTTTCAAAGTTGCATTTAGCACTTAAAGAAATCTATTCAGGCGACGCTGCATCTAAATCACTCCAGGTCTGCAAGCACCGACACAGCATCAGAAGTGTGCCCTGGCAAGACCAAGCCCTTGCCAAACACAGCTCATTCACACAGACAAATACACAGCAACGGGGTTTTGGGAAGCCTGCTCTTGAAATTTTTTTGTGGTGACATTAACAGAGGCAGGATGCTTTTAAAAAAAAAAAAAGGGAAGAAAGAAAAGAAAATTCAGATTCTGCAGACTTGAGAGGATTTTGTCACATGTATTTTTAAAGAACACATCGCCTGCATTCCAGGGTTGTGCCCTTGATCTTGCTTTGGCTGCTTTTCCTTTACAGGCTCCTTCTCTGCTCTCAACCGAGCTACCTGTTTATCTCCAGGCACCTAGCGTGCCTACCTGAACACTCTCGAACCCGTCCCAAACTCATTATCAAAGTCCTGTCTTGCGGCACCCCAGTTACTTGACAGATGCTGTAAAACCAAGTAAACTGCTGAAGGCAGAGCAAGTCAGCTTGAAAAAAGAGGATGAAGAGTTGAACAGCCATATTCAATTAAAAAAAAAAAAAAAAGAAAGAAAGAAAGAAAAGAAAAGGGGGAGGGGGGAGGAGGAAGCAAAAGGATTCCTTCTGAAAACGCACTGTTGGTGTGGCAATGCTCTTCTGCCACGGAAGCAACTGATTTGTTATTGAGCGTGGAATGCTGGACTGTCTGTCATCCAGGTGCTAATACTCGGCTAAAATAACTCGTTGGGAACTGTCAGTGGGATGTTTACATAGGCCCCAATCTTTTCTTCATAGAAGGAAATTTTTTGCTGGAATTCATCTTCTTTTGATCTCACATTCAAAGCAACGGCAGCTTGATAGACATTCAAGTCTGAAAGCAAATCCAGACGCTGAAGATAAACCGCCAGAATATGACAGGCAGAAGCATCTAAAGCTTATAAAAACCAAGAGAACAGCATGTCGCCTGAGTATTACAATAGCAGAAATCAAGAGACATATTAGGTGGAACTGATCAGCCACAAAAACAGTTCAAAAGGCAGATCACAGAAACAGAGGACGAGGCTAGGAGAGAGAGAGAGGAGAGGGAAAAAAAAAAAAAAAAAAAAAAAAGGAAAGCGTCTGGTTTACTGCCTTACCTCCCTTTGGAGCCCCACCGTGCTTCAATGCCTGCCTCTCCACTTTTAGGAGGGGTGGAGTACGGGATTCCAATGTTCCTGCCTAACTCTGCTGGTCTAGTTATAAATGCTGCAGATGACTGCCTAGCAGTCCATTTCCAAGGGGCAAGGGGAAAAGACAGACCCTCACCTTGCTCAGTGGCCAGCACGCCACATTTTATTAGCCTCTCCTGCATCTGCTCTGTAATGCAGTTGCAAAAGGCACTGAGCCTGGGCTCTATGCAAGTGGGCAGCAGGAAAAGTCCTCCCTCAAGAGAAGAGCTCTAAGTGGTTTGAGATGGGCCTAGAGACCTCAGAGAGGTCCAGTTCCCTAAAACGACTCCTTACAGAGTGAACACAAATGCTCCAGCCTCAGCCACACTAACAGATGTGTTCCGTGCTACGGATAACAAACTGTTCAACACCTACCTGCTCTGAAGTCAACTAAGGCCATTTCATAAATGGATTACCGCAAGAACTTTCATGGAGGCACACAATTATTTCTTTTAAAAATTAAGCTGCTTATTCTAATTTGAACTCAGTGTATATAGTGAAAAACTAATTCTCCCGACAGTTCTGTACTTAGAGCTGTTTGTGAACAAACACGGAATGTGAACAGGCAGCATCAGGGTAAAGGGCAAGAGAATCCCACATTATAATTTAGCCTGTGGTTGCCCCTGATGGCCATCACCTCCTGGGAGTGCAGAATGAGCTCTTCCAGGCAGCACCCTTGGATTTTAAAAATTAGCACATACACCCCCCGTTTTTGCATAGTAACCCAACAGCGAAATGTGGATTTAAAGATACTAACTGATTTTTTAAAAAGCTGTAATCAGTTTAGGGTTTGCCTCATGCAAACAAGATTCCTGGGTAACTAAGTTACAAATGGGAAAAACAAACAAAACAAACAAACACAACAAAAACCCTAACTAAGGCACCTTGGGTCAGGCCTACGCAGCTGTCTGATGTGCTAAGCTGACCTTCTGTCTATAAACTATACTAGTTCAATACATGAAAGTTGCCACTATTCTCCAACCTTAAAAAAAAAAAAAAAAAAAGTTGTTTTTAATACTTACTCCCAAGTCCGCCAACTGAATAGTCCATGTTCCTGTAATGGTTCCATTTACCTCCAAAACAGGGAGGTTTACCATGTAAAGTGGAATGCAATTTCCCTTCTATATTCTAAAACACATTCTTCCCCTGAAAAGAATGCTGTCACTCCCAGAGTGACACAAAGAGCAGTAACTCTCCATTTCTCACGGCCATTAGAAGTCTTCAAAAAAAAAAAAAAAAAATCTGCCATGTATAAAGACCTTCATTAGTATAATTAAATGACTGTTGGGTTTTTTTGATATAAACAACTTTTGATCCGTCATTTAAAAACCTCATAATAATATCATTAAAGAGCTACCATTTTTAAAAGAGAAATTGTCTGCTCAGGGCCATGGAAGAGTAGGCATGCTCTGGGCCGCTTCCTCTGTCTCCCTTTCAGACTTCTCCTGGACTTGAATGTCATCATAGACCTTGAATCCTCGAATGTGAAATGGCTTCACGCTAATTGCTCTAATTGCTTGAAGATGTGCAGGCAGGTGAAACCTGATCCCCGTGGCCATTGTAGAGACCAAGAACAACACTGGAATGTTTACACAGTAGTTTGATTTTAATAGACAGAAGGGCTGAGTTTAAGACAGCAAAAACACAGCTAATAGGTGACCCCTTAATGTAGTCCTCCTTTAAAAAAAAAAAAAAAAGACAACAAAATACAATTTCATGTTCTAAAAGGCAGTGTCCTAAATGCCAAGGTTATTTGCTTGACTCTTGGAGTGAGTACACGTTACGCTGCACCTGACATTTACACCCGAAACCCTACCCCGAATACATTTTTTTTTTTTTACCTTAAAACAAAAAAGCACTTTATATGTCAGTCACCTTACCAACAGATTATGACTGTATGGTATTTCCAAGTAAGTGCATTCATTTAAATTTTAAATTGAGTATTTTTCACTTTTGCAAAACTCCTTGTCCCTTTTAAAGGAGAAGCCTTGTATGTCTTTGACAATTCCTCTGGGGTTTTGTGTTCCCCTTCCAGCCCTCTACCTCCATTTATGAAATTCCTGACCCTTGTCCATCCCTGAATTACACTGAAGTTGAATCCAAACCCTCTCATGTTGGGGCTTTAGACACATGTGCATCCTTGTGGTGCCTTTTTTTCTGTGTCACTGCGTGGGATGGGGGTCTGCCTCTCATTGATAGGGGTGAGAGCAGCCAGGGGAGTGGCTGACATACTTATTCAATGACAGTGGCCATTCTCCCCAGATATTTTCATGAATTGAGATGGATACAGAGGTTTGACAATAGCTCCCCGGAGCCCTCTCTTAACAGCGCACAAATGTAACCATTCCTGGACAGGAAATACACCACAGCCAGACCAAGATAAAAATACAGCAGCACCCACAAGGTGTCATTAACAAAAAGAAACCCTCAAAGGTTAGAGGTAGGCTTAGGTGTTGAGATACATACATAGTTACATACGTATCTTTTACACACACACACACACACACACACACACACACACACACACACATACATCAAGAATCTAGACCTATGGGAATGGTTCATAAAGAGCCAAGTAAACACTGTGTAACAGGAAATAAGAATTAAACATGTATTACATCTTGGAGGTTAGAAATCTCCAGATGCAATACATGTAAAATTGGGTTGTGATGATTGCTGAACAACTAAAAATATAATAAAATCACTGAGTTAAAAAAAAAAAAGTATTACAGAATACCGCAAAACAACGAAATTATTTTAAAGTTAAGCTGAGCAATTAAAAGCAATAGCAAAGTTCCCAGATGGCTCAGCGGTTTAGAATCTGGCATTGTCACTGCTGTGGTGTGGATGTTTTTTGGGGCGGGGGCACACTTGCGGCAAATGGAAGTTTCCAGGCTAGGGGTCGAATCAGAGCTGCAGCTGCTGGCCTACACCACAGCCACAGCAACGTCAGATCTGAGCCGAGTGTGCGACCTACACCACAGCTCACAGCAACATCAGATCCTTAACCCACTGAGCAAGGCCAGGGATCAAACCCATGTCCTCATGGATACTAGGTTCGTTACCGGGAATTCCTGTGGCGTGGGATTGATCCCTGGCCTGGGAACTTCTGCGTGCTGCAGGTGTGGCCGAAAAAGAAAAAAAAGCAATATATATACCTTGTAAATGAGAACAGAGGAGGAGCAAGCACCCTATACAGCTGGGAGCACTGTCAAACAAATGGCTGTTCTCCAAGTTATCCCGTGTAATAACTTCTGATAATGAAATACAAAATGCGGAAGAAGGCGAGGGCAGGAAGCCCGTTGAAAGCCATGAAACACTTTTAGTTATATAAGCTAAGTAGTTATAATATAGCAGCTTCCACTGCCTGGACTGTTTGTCCCCAAACACTGAAAGACAAAATAATGAAACAAAAACAATTAGCTAGAGCCCTCTTTCGAATCACAGCCACTGCACACACATTTAAGGACACTCACACCTCGTTCTAAAAGTTAAATTCCCCTGAAGAAGTAATGCTTCCTTCTTCCAAAAAGGAGGTGGGGGTGAGGGTGGGGGACAAGGAACCATTTATCCATTTAAAGATTAAGTATAAACTAGTTCAAGCCAGGGAGAGGAACATGGAAAGAAAAAGTAAACAGGACCTCACCCCCCACCCCGAAAATAGTTCCCCTTTGAAAGCTCTAGGCGGTGGGTGCCTGGTACCAAGAGCCGCCCCGTTCATTGGAGGGGTCAGGAAAGCTATGCTAAACCGACAGGTTCCGTTTACAGCAGGCCAGAACTTTGTTTGGATATACTGGCCTTGCTCCCCGCCAGCTTAACAACAGATGGCTAGAAAACTTTCATTATGCTGCACAGGACTGAACTGCAAACAATCCAGAAAACTGTGAAAAGTTTAACTCCCTCTAAACCAATGTGCCAAACCGGGGCCTGCCCAGAGCCAGTGAGCCAGCGCTGGGCCCCGGGGGACCATGCAAGTGATGGTTAAAACCAGAGCACTTGCTAAGGGCCCCAAGTCAACTCAAGGCACCATTCCAGACGCCGGGACAGCAGCGACCCACCCAAGTCTGGAGTTTAACTGTTCAAAGCCCAGACCTTATAAGGAGTTGTGTGGATAGTCTCCTCTTTGTCTATTTTCCTAAAATGTACTGTCATGACTGCCCCTGGCCTTGGGAGAGAGAAAATCTTCTCCTAGACAGTTCCCAAGCTCCTTCCCACTCTCCCTCCCTCTGGAAATTGGGAGGATGAGGCCAAATAGTCTGACTGTAACACCCAGACTTAAACACGATTTATCCAAATCTGTCTATAATTTAAATATTCATTAAATCGATTCAATCACACGAACCCTAATATCTCTTAATGCTCCAAGACAGGTTATAAATGTACCTTCAAAGGTTTAATTCAATTGGCAATCTGAGAGGGCTGATCACCAGAAATGTGTTATTTTCATATTATTCAAGAAATGAACAAATGCGTTTTCCACAAATGTGTTTGAGAAGCTACCCTTTCCTGTTATTGAAAGAAAATTGTGTTTATTACTCCTTTAGCATAGTGTAAACTCATAAACGTCAACAGACAGTACAAGGAAAACTGTCAACTAAATATTGTTTCCTTCATGAGCTGTTCTTCCAAGTCAATTACGCCTTTCAACTTCTGGGGCATTGTATGATAAACTGGCAGTAAAAATCATTCACATTAATATACCATGGTGCCTTGCCTGCAAAAGGTAATTAAAGAAGTAAATGACTCATAAGAATAGACATATTAGCTGCAAAATGAAAGGCAACTGCGCTGCCACATAAAAATATGTACCATTAAGATACTGCATTTTCATATTCCTGTAATCAGCTTCAGTAGACTAATGCTTATTTAATCCAGTTCTGTGCTAAGTCCATCAACAACTGTTTTTTGCTGTTTTCTCCTTGACTGAACATTATGAGAACAGGTTTGGAATAAATACTGCAATGAGATTTTTGCATCCTCAATTGAAGAACAGGTTTTTACATTTTAAAATCTATTTTTCTTTCTTTCAGAAATACAACGTAAAAAAAAATTACTGGTGGGGAAAATATATAATATATATATATAAATGTACATTTATATAAAACATATATAGTACATATATATGTATGCATATTAGAGAGAGAGAGAGTCTGCTAGTGAGATATGTCTCTTTAAAATGGCAGAACACTTCAGGGAAATATTTGTTTCCACATTCACTGTTTCTGACCCATAATGTTATCAGCACAGGGGAGATGGCGTCACGCCTCTACTTGCCAGATCTCTGCCACCTTTATGCAGTGCTCCCTTTTGTTAATAATGGCTTCCACTACCATGAGCAGGAGGAAGGCAATTGAGCTTTTGGCAGGGATGGGACAAGTAAGCAAGAAAAGAGGAGGGAGGTGGCAGGTGGGGAGGCGGGAGAGGACCCTAGACTTGCCTAGGGCCCCCGAGTTCTCTTCCTTCCAAAGGGTTAGCCATGTGACTGGAGAGCATCTTCTCAGAGAGAAACGACTGGCCCTCAAATTAAGTGCTCTGCTTTCCATTCTCTGGTTTCCAAACTGCCACTTGGCTTGATTCTTCCTATCCTGTATTTCAGCATTCCCTCACCAGGCCAGCCAACCCACAGGCAAACATCATTTACCCGGTCTGAGACTGTTTTCACTCAAGTTGTTGCCTTCTCTGCTTCTGGAACCTTGATCCCCACCAGTGAGATGAGCCCACCGTTTGCACTATTAATATTTCTGGGAACACTGAGATGCATGCAGTTTCCTGGAGGCTGGAGAAATGCCTCTTCTTGTTGTGGAAATTAGGGCTCTTTGTTGATGACTGATGTGGGCAGAGGGCTTTGCCAGTTCAGTTTGGGAGTTTTAGCTTTCAAAACTCTTGCAATGTCTGCGGTGTTCATGCCAGCAGTGAAAATCGGCCTATAAAACATTAGGCTATCTGTCTCCTATCACGCTTGCCAGCAATTCACTCACTTTCAATAACATCTAAAGGCATTGAGACAGGGTCCACCAACTTATCAAAAAATCCAAAAGAGATGACTGAGTTTTTTTTTGTTTGTTTTTTTGGTTTTTTTTTAAACATCACAGGCTAAGTTCTAGATTTCTGCACAAGTTGCACCTTCTCCCTCTTCCTTCCTTCTGTACAGAAATTTCTGTGACTTTAAAACTGATGAGCAGCCAGCCGGGCCTTCAAGGACAGACCAGGATATGCGGACAGCCCTACAAGGATCCTCGGCTGCTTATTTATCTTTTAACAGTTCTCAGAACTGCCGAGAGCCTTCCAGATTGAGGCTCCATTCTTTCCAGGTAATGTATGAGCACCTCCACGTTCGAGCAGACAGCCCCTGGAACCACAATTAACGAGATCTAGTCCTTTTGCTAATTAAGGAACAAAGGTTCCTATGTGTCCACACACGTGGAAAGGGGAGAGCAGGCTTCTTTCTAATTGCTTCCAATAAGGATTTTTCATATTTAGGAAGATACTGGGATTGGGAAAGGAGAGCATTTCCAACATCCTTTACAAATGAGGCTTTTCAAAATATTGTTAGCTGTTAATAATGCATCATCATCAAAAACTGGAGAGTTAGGAATACGTAACCTCTGTCTTCACGTGAATTAACCTATAGGTACGGATACAACGATATAGGAATTAGTTCTGAAAAACACACTAACAAAATAAGAAATAAAAGGTTCTTCTCTGCAAAAGAAAGAAAGGCGAGAAGGCCGCTTCTCTGAGCCTGATATTCCTCAGACCTTAGCAGATTAGGATGCAAACGTGTAATTAGGAAAGATAACCCCAGTTTTTAAAGTAATTAGGGGCTGCAGGATATAGGATACCATCTCTCCAAAGTGTTACAAATGTACCACACTTCTAAATAACCTGCAATGCTTGGAAAGTAGACTCACTACCAAGGGCATAGCTGCTCTCAGTGAGGGAACAGTAAATGACAGACTGGCGTTCAAGTCCATTAGCTGCGATGTGAGAGGAGCACATTCACTAGCACGCGACCTGTGAAAAATCTTAGATCTCTTTAAATCTTTGAATTGGATTACTGCATTAATTCTTAAGAACTGCAATCCTTCAACCAAGTCAAATTACCCTCATTAACAGTGGAAAAACTGCCTCTGCAATAAGTTTTTTAAAAAAAAGATATTTATTACCTATAATCACTTGCAGATACTTCACCTAGAAACAGGATGCATGCAGGCGAACAACTTTGAAAACGGCGGCAGCCTGATTTTGCGTGTTCATTTCAGATTAAAATAAAAGTGAAAGCATGTCCATGGGGTTTAAAAAAATTTTTTTTCATGCCAACAAGACATTGCTTTTTATTATTACAACCCTCTGATGAGAAGCAAATAGCCCCATTTTACAGGAGAGGAATGGGGGCATACACAGAGGCATCGCACCAACTGTCCAAACTCTCCTGGCTAATTTGGGGCAAGGGAGGGGCTCCGGGCCCTCTGCTCTGGGTTCAGAAGGGAGGAATTAAATCGGAGATACCGACTTCCGAGGCCACTACAGAGCAATGTACTGACGGCCCTAAATCATGCTCAGGCAGTTAAAAGGCAGGCAAAATAAATGAAAAGATAGGAATACAGCTTCGAGGGTAGAAATGGTCCCCATAATAAATACAACAGAAGCTGGCTCAGTGCTTTCATCACTGCATCTGCTGATACTGTTGAACCTGCCTTGAGAATTCATCAAATAAGTGCTTTTACAGTGGGAAAAGAAAAAGAAATGTAAATTGATCTACTCTGCCCTTGTTGCTCCCTAAAATGGTCTCATTGGAAATGCGATAAGAGCTTGACCGATTTTGAACAACTTTGGGTACTTTATGGCAAATGAGCTCTTTGAAGCCCCGTGGACCGCTATTCTTCAGCTCCAGGGATGTTACTGCTTTGCTTCTATTACTTTCTCACACAAGCTGGGGCAGGAGGATCCTCTCCACCAAAAAAAAACAGAGCAACCTCGAAGGGCTTGGGCAGAGGCACGCCAGTCTGTGTTTACTACAACGTACTGTTTTTCTATCACCCATTAAGGAAAGGGAAAAGGTGAACAGCCCTAAGTCGATTTTCAGAACTTGATGGTAACTGATACTTCTAAAGGGCTATCATAAAATGCTAACTGGAGTTCATAAGAAAAACCCAGCGGAACTACAAAGGCTTTGGAGTGACTTCTGAATCATCAGGAAAAAAAAAAAATGTAGATAAATTGTGCTCAGGATAGCTGTATGTGAAACACATTTATTTCAAGCTACAGATGTGAAACTAGGTAGTCCTTAGTTAGTATAGGATGATAAAAATCGATTAAGTAGCCTATTATGTCCAATGATCCTAGAACCTACTGTAACCTTCTTTTTTAAAAATAACTTCCCAAAACCAGTGGTTAAGAGGAGCACTTCAATTCCATGTCAGATACGCAGAGCCATGGTACTGTCTAATAATAATGGAAAAGGCATTTATTCATCTCAGCATGAGTCACTGCCCTTCTATCCTTCCAACGACCTTTCAAGGTACAAATTATTGTACTCATTTTACAGAGGAGGAAAACAAGGCCCAGGAAGGCAGACTAACTGGCCCAAGGTCAAACGGCTTCTAAGTGGGTCTATGACTACTTGGAGGTGAAGGAGGACCTTAGGGCAAAATCAGAGAGAGGGGTTGTTCAAAGGAGGGCTGGGAGGAAGGAGACCTCTGTCTGGGGACACAGCTGGACACAGTGATCCACACATCAGACAGTCTGTGATTAGTAGACTCCTCACCCACCTCCCACCCAACGGCACCACATGTTCGAAGGACAACGTGGAGACTATTCCTCCTTGGTGTTACCATTTGCAGAGACTCCGCCCTTGCTCCTTCAAGAGCTTTATGCCTATCAATTGGGTGCTTTTCAAACAACCAATGCTTTGGCAGTGACCTCATAATTAACTTGGTTTCCCACGTTAACAACCTTCCTAAGCAAATGTTAAGGTTACCTTCTCTATAACACCTTCCATTTACATAGCAAGGCAACACCCAAGTTTTGATACCTACTCTGTACTAAGCACAGGTGAGGCACTGGGCCTATGGCAGAGCCCCTTCCAAGGCTTACAGTCTATGGGAAATAGACAAGACACAGACAATGCACAAATCCAGAACTAATGAGAGCCATTACAAATGAAGCTTTAATAAAACAACTTCACGTACTTGCCATCCTAACCTACTGTAGATAAGGCCATCGAGGAATTTGTCCACAAGGAGGTAATATTTAAAATGAGACCGGCAAGGAGAGAAGAAATCCAACAGCCAAGGAGCAGAAAGTTCAAGGACCCAGACCACAGAGGCTGAGAAGAAAGTATAGGTCAAAACAACAATAAAAGAGGAACATACCTAATCGTTGGTGAGTTAACTGTGTTGTTGTCCACAACATTATGCCTACTTCTTCCTTTTTGAATCCTTTTATTTTTTAAAAAAAAAACCTCTTTTATTTATTTATATATTTTTTGCCTTTTCTAGGGCCGCTCCCACAGCATTTGGAGGTTCCCAGGCTAGGGGTCGAATTGGAGCTGTAGCCACCCGCCTACACCAGAGCCACAGCAACTCGGGATCCAAGCCTCGGCTGCGACCTACACCACAGCTCACGGCAACGCCGGATCCTTAACCCACTGAGTGAGGCCAGGGATCGAACCTGCATCCTCATGGTTCCTAGTTGGATTCGTTAACCACTGCGCCACAAAGGGAACTCCCCTTTTCAATCCTTTTAAGATAAAGACTTATACATATTATGAATATGATTTTAATCAAATGGCCTAATAAATATAAACCACATTGTGTTGGCAAAAGCTATAAAAGAATTTATGTAATTATGACTGAAAAAGGAACAGCTTAGAGTTGGCCCTTGTATATGTCTGTCTTTATCATTTTTAAGGCTGTCATGCATTGGCAGCAGGCAGAATTCTAAGATGAGCTCCCACATTCCTAGCCTCGGTTTCAGATATTCAATTAAACACTCATGGAGGTATAGTGAGGTGAAAGACTGCAGCTACAAATAAGGTCCAAAATCAGCTGACCTTAGGGTAGGGAGATCATCTGAGCAGGCCTGAAAGAATCTCATGGAGATTCTATTTTGGAGTTTATATTAGCATTTAGAGATCAGATTAGAGATCAGAACGGATAAAGTCAGACTTTAAGAGCACGAGAAAGACGTCATGTGCCAAAGCTGGCATCAAGGAGAGGTAGATCATGTGGGCAAGAAACGTGGGCAGCCTCTGGAAGCTGAGAGTGGGCCCTGGCTGACTGACACTCGCAAGGAAAGGGGGACCTCAGTCCTACAACCACCATGAACTGAATTGTTCCAACAGCCCAAAAGAGCTAAGTAGATTATTCCCAGTGTCTTCAGACACGAACTCCATCCAGGTAACACCTGACACTCTGAAGCTTATGATGCTCTGACTGGAGGAGACCCAGCAGCTCCATGCCTGATCCCGTGACCTATGGGACTGTGAACGAGCAAATGGAGGCTTGACCTGCTTAGTTAGTTGCAGTGTGCTAGGCAGCAACAGAAAACCAATACAGGTAGAAAATAGATATAATCACATCGCCTGTACCTTAAGTATATGAAACAGTTTCTCTTACAAAATGAGTGAGAACTTAAATGGAAGAGAGGAAGGGAGAAGGGGAGGAGAGGGGAAGGGAAGGGCAAGACTGTGTTTGCTTTCCTGTCCCACATGGACCAATGTGATGAACTAGGACAGGCCACTCACTTCTCTCTGGGCCTCATTTCCTCACCTGCAAAGAAGAGATGATAATAATGGGTGACAGCGAGGGGCATCTTAGGAGGACACAGAGGTGAAACACTTTGAAAGTTGTAAAAAGCACCATCCAAGTTACTTTTCATTTTTCCTACTGTTTCTTTCCTGAGTCTGTCTATCTGTCTTTCTTTCTCTTTCTTTCTTTCTCTGGCCCCACCTGCAGCATGCAGGAGTTCCAGGCCAGGGATCGAATCCACATCAGACTAGGGACCCAAGCCACTGCAGTGATCAAATTGGAATCCTTAACCCCATGAGCCACCAGGGAACTCCTTTCCTGGGGCTTTTTGATTTTCGATTTTCAGTTTTCTTTTCCAATGATGCCAATGACCTATTTTTTTTTTTTTTTGTCTTTTTGTCCTTCTTTTTTGTTGTTGTTGTTATTGTTGTTGTTGTTGTTGCTATTCCCTGGGCCACTCCCGCAGCACATGGAGGTTCCCAGGCTAGGGGTCCAATCGGAGCTGTAGCCACCAGCCTACGCCAGAGCCACAGCAACGCGGGATCCGAGCCGCGTCTGCAACCTACACCACAGCTCACGGCAACGCCAGATCGCTAACCCACTGAGCAAGGGCAGGGACCGAACCCGCAACCCCATGGTTCCTAGTCGGATTCGTTAACCACTGCGCCACGACCGGAACTCCCAATGACCTATTTTAAAACTGATCAAGAAACAAATATAGAGTTTCCTTGGCTAGAGAAGAAAAGGAGCATCTCAAACCATCCTGGAGCTTCTCACAGTCCATGCAAAGGGGGTGGAGATACCTTCCAGGAGAGAAGGGAAAAGAGGTCAGCCTGTGTCCCTGGTGATGACAACCAGCCCTCCCATCTCCCTTCCTCCATCTGTTCCACAGTCTTTGGGAAGATGGAGTCAGACGGCTTGGGTTCAAATCCCAGCTCCACTTCAGACCTCAGTTTAACTGCTCTGCGCTGTGGATTTCAAGGGTGTGAAAGGGTAGCAACAACTCCACTCCCTCCTAGGGTAGCTGTGAGGATTAAGTGACACAATACATAAAGTGCTTCCTAAGACAGTGCCTGGCACTTAGCAAGCACTATATAACCCCTGTTGTTAGCATTTCTATTACTACTGATATGAATTGCAGAAGAGAAGCAACTTTTTTTTTTCTTTTTTAGAAATTCTTTTCTCGCCCCAAGAGAATCTGGAAGACTTTGGAAAATTGGGCTCCCTAAATATGTAAAATCTTATCTATAATAAGGATTTTACCACTAATGCCTTTTCATGGTACACTATAAAACCCATCTAATCTGTGAGGAAAAAGCGAGAAAACCCCTCCATGGTCATGATTTTGCCACATTTTATGTTTGCTCACAGGATAAAAAAAGAGACTATCAAGGTCCTTAAAACCATGATTTATTGCTTTTTAACAAGTACTTTGGGCAAAGCCAGAAGAGAGGATTCCCCTGCTGAAAGACCAAGAGGAGGTAAGGCATTTCAGCCAGGGGGTCAGTGACCAGCGCAGCCAGGAAAAAAGGCAAAAGTAAAAAGAAACAAAGGCTGAGTCCAGGGCACAGACTTCCTTTTCCTCCTCACTCTTTTCTGGCTGCCTTTCTACCGGGCCTAGGGAGTGAGCAGTGCCATCGGCTTTCCTGAACTCACAGCTGAGCGGGCAGGGCAGCCCAACCAACAGGCATCTGGAGCAGGGTAGTGAGTGCTGTGCTGGGGCATGCAAATGCCCAAGGGCAGGTGTGCAGAGGCAGCCAACTTGGAGCAAGTAGCTGGTGTCCCCATACCTGAGCAGCAAAGGAAGCCTAGCAGCCAGGAGAGGGGGTTGCACTGAGCGTGGCGAGGGAAGTCTAGGACTGAGAGGGGTGTGCCCACAGGAAGGAATATAAATGTGACCATGAAGGACTTCCTGCTGTGGCTCAGTGGTAACGAACCCGACTAGGATCCATGAGGACGTGGGTTTGATCCCTGGCCTTGCTTGGTGGGTTGAGGACCCGGCATTGCTGTGAACAGTGGTGTAGGTTGCAGATGCGGCTCGGATCTATGTTGTGGCTCTGGGTAGGATTACAGCTGCAGCTCTGAGTGGACCCCTAGCCTGGGAACTTGCATATACCATACCTATGGCCCTAAAAACAAAAACGAAACAAGACAAAACAAAAAAAACAGTGACCATGGAGAGTTTGGGAGCTGAAAGGGGAGCCAGAATGCCCAGAAGGAGCTGGCTGAATCATGAGAGAGAGGCCAGAACTTGCAGATCACGAGCAGAAGTTGAGACTTAGGTTTATTTCTTTCTAATTTACCAAAGAGAAAAATCAACTCTGCAGGTATGGGAGGTATAGAGTACTATGAATTTTATCACATGTATACATTCATACAATCACCACCGTGATCAGGATACAGAACAGCTCCATCACCCCCAAACTTCCTTGAACGACCTCATCCTAGTCATACCCACTCTCCATCTCTAACCCTTGGCAACCGCTGATCTGGTCTCCATTACTGCAGTTTTGTAGAATGTCCTATAAATGGAATCATATACAGTATATAATATTTTGAGATTAGCTTCTTTTACTCAACATTATACCTCTGAGAGTCTTCTAAGCTGCTGGTTATATTAATAGTTCATTCCTTATTACTGCTGAGGATTGTTCTACTGTATGGAGGTACCAGAGTTTATCTATTTGCTCAGGGAAGGACATTTAAGTTTTTCCCCAGCCTGGGGACATTCATGCGTAGGTTTTTCCAAAAACATAGGCCTTCTTTTCCTTAGGATAAATAGCTAAGATATAGCCCTGGGTCATATAGTAACTGTAGTATTTAATTTTTGAAGAAACTGACCGACTCTTTTTCAGAGTGACCCTCCCCTTCTACATTCCCATCAGCAATACATCAGGTTCATTTGTTCCACATCCTTGTCAGCACTTGGTTTTCCAGGATTTCGAAAATTTTAGCCATTTTAATAGTTAAGTACTGATATCTCATCATGCTTGTTTTTTTCTCACCATGGTTACAAGTTACATTTCTCTAATGTGTAATTCTGTTGACCAATTGTTTATGCCTTTCTTTGGTGAAATTTCTGTTCAAGTCTTTTGCCCATTTTTACTTTTTCCCCCCCTTACTGTAGAAGTTTAAGGGTTCTTTATGACGTTTTCTACATGCAAGTTCTTGGTTGGAGATGTGATTTTCAAATATTTTTTCCTAGTCTCTAATCAGGGATCATATTTGTAATCTAAGAAAATTCCTTTATACTGTATGGAGGAAAGACAGGAAGGATTTTACCATGGGGGCAACTTACTAAGAAATTTAACATGTGTCCTTGGAAGCCAAGGACAGGCCCAGTGTCCCCTGCACATGGGACGAGAACAGGGTGTTCTCATGGCGCTGCAGGAGCTTGTCCGAAGCAGCCCATTCAGGACGATGCTTTCAATGCTGTGACTAACGATGGCATGTAGAGGTGATGTCTTCCCATCCTCTGTTTTTAGTGCTGCTGAACCATCCCAGGTAATAAATCAAAGAAGCCAGGGTGGCTATTTGTATGGTGAGATAAGGGAAATTAATTTCAATGCCCAAACATGGACCTCCTTATATTAAAAAATGACTTAGCAATCCAAGCCCTTTTCATGAGAATTATCTTGGAACACCAACACCTGGAAAACACACACACAGGAACCATTCACCCTCTGGATTTTCATGGGAAACATTGTTGTTTCCTGGAATTGGGAAGTCAAGGGGAAGAATCCTTTATAAAATGAGTAGCAAAAAAATAAAACACTGATTGAGCAAAAAATGTCTACAGACCTTCGAGAAAAGGAGGATTATAATAATCAATTGCACGTCGTGACATTCTTTCAATTCTTTAAAAAAAAAAAAAAAACAATACAAAAACCCTTCACTATGCTTTGCAAGTATTCCAATTATTTCCTTTTCAACACAAAAGACACTAAAGAGTTTAAAACATGTAAAAATATAAATACCAGGACCTTGGATGAGAGTATACAGAATAATAGTGAGATTTCTAGGTGGAAGCGTGGCTGGAACACAGTTAATGCCTTGGCTGGATACTCAGGGGAGATGATGTGAAAGCCAAGCCCAGAGACACCTCTAAGCTCCCCAGCCGCCCCCCACCCCCCGTCTGTGTGTGCTGTGCTCAGAACAATGTAAAGCCATCCATCACCCATGAGCCTGCTCCACTTGCTGTCGCCAAGCGAGCAGGGTTGCCACCTGTCCAGCTTTCCTTCGAACAGTCTCACACACAAAATCCTGCTCTGCTCCAGGTTGAAACTAGCATCTTATCTGGCCGCCTGAATTGTCCAGTGTTTTGGAAGCAGCAAGAGCGCTCTAGCCTCAACTTGGAGAAATCTTATTAGAACTTGCTTCTTCTGATCAAATTCTGGGTCTGCTCCAAGTGGGCATCGTTTTCCTACCTCTTTCTCTTTGCTTCCCTTCTCATCTCCTAAAATTCTCTTCTCTGAGGGATCTTCTGAAAACGCACACATCAGGTCATGTAGGTGGATGCCCCACTGCACTCTGCAGGAATATTTTGTCTTATTTGTCTCTGCATACCATAGGGGTAAATAACTGTGCTGATTAAATAACTGAATGAATAAATGATTGTGCCAAGGTAAGGAGGTTCTTTTACGATCCTAGCCTTACCTGAACTTCTTTTTTAAATATTTTAAAAAATGGAAACATTCTTGTCATCTGCCAGGCAGCAATGCATTTCTGAGTTTAATAATAAAAAGCTCAGGAACTATAAAGAAACAATTGATAAATAAAACTATATTAAAATCGAATATGGCTGAAATAGCATACAAATTCGAAAGATCACTGAAAACCTGGGTAAATATTTGCCTATCATCGTTAACCTAGAAAAAAAAGGTCTAAATTTTATGGTACATAAGAATCTCTACAAATCAATAAAGAAATAAATCCAACAGGAAATTAAGCAACTAAGATGAAAGAAAATAAGGATGTCCTTAAACATTTTTTAAAAAGTTGTTAATGTCACTTTTAAAGGAAATTTGTATCTATTTATTTGTTGGGTTTTTTTTTTCCCCATTTCTTTCCAAACCGCATGCCCAAAGATAAGCATAAAGCTTTGAGCTCCAGAAAAAAAATGAAGTCTGCTCAGATGAAATAGTTTAGATGTGGCACTGTTTTCAGATGAGATAATTTAGATGTGGCACTGTTTTCTCTCATTTGACATATATTTAGTGCTTCCGTGATTATGAAAACCAATCTCAGTTTCCTCATCTATTAAATGGGAACAAACAAGTGCTTACCTCATTTAGGTCAATCTGGTAAGAACACATGTAAAACCAGACCTAACTTCATCTACCTTATCTTTGATTACTACATCTGGCACTAAACCACAGCAAGCAGGAATTCTGAAAGAGCCAGCCTAGCAGGAAGGCAGGGACTGGGAAAGAGCTACAACTGAAAGGAGAAGGGTTTATATGGTCAGTACAGGGGGTTAAGATAAACTGCTGAGAAGGTTCAAAATGCAAGAGCACTTCCAGTTCAGGCTGTCAGAGATGTCCTGGAGGCAATGGTGTTTACACCACACCTTGGAGGGTAGAGTTGATTCGGGCATGCCTCAGGCAATTACACACTGGCAATTAGAGTTAACCAACATTTACTGGGCTAAGTTCCATGTCATTCGCTGAAGATAACAGTGGTAGAGAGCAGAGATGGCCTCTACCCTTGGGGGATTTATAATTCAATAGGAAAGAGAGTTTAAAGATACCCGAAAAGCAAAGCAACAGTAAACCCAAAACTTAGGAGGATCGTCACTTATCTGCATGGGCTCTGGGAAGAAATGCTAGTTATGAGTAAAGGGCCAATTCTTGGTTGACTGGGTATAAGAGTGTTCACAAATGCTTACTATATTATGCTTTATTACTTATCAAGTATGTTGTATAACAAGTTTAGTAACTTTTAAGGTCCACTGGTTTTGTTTTGTTTTTTTCGTTTTTATTTTAACATCTCCAAAATTAGGATGGCTCTTAAAAGAGATAGGAAAAAGAAAGAAAAAAAAAAAAAGAAGAAGAAAGAAAGAAAGCATTATGGATTAACCCACATGGCTGTCTGCCTTTTTTTTTCTTTTTTTGGTTTTTAGGGCCACGCCCTTAGCTTATGGAAGTTTCCAGGTTAGGGGTCCATTCGGAGCTGTACCTGCCGTCCTACACCACAGCCATGGCCACATGGAATCCGAGCTGCATCTGTGACCTACAACTCAGTTCCCAGCAATGCGGGATTCTTAACCCACTGAGAGAGGCCAGGAATTGCACCCACATCCTCATGGATACTAATCTGGTTTGTTACTGCTGAGCCACGATAGGAACTCCTTGGCTCCATTTTTATATTATTACTAGTACATAAAATAAAGGTCTTATAAAAGATTCAATGAAATACAGTACATTTTTTATGTACCAAGTGTTATATTTTAAACGACAATAAACATGTTTTAAAAAACTAGATTGTGCCTTTTATCAGTCAGATAAGCTAAGCATTACTTGGAGTGCTCTTTTGAAAAAGAGACAAGGAAGTTCATACTCTCAGTACGGGTGATAAACTCAGAGACGAGCTATGCCTCCACTGAATTCAGTTAACGCTATAAAATCAGATTCTGTTAAAACGGAAAGTATTAGTTCTGTTTTTGTCCGAACATTTCCTCCCCCCCTTTTTTTTTGATGGAGAGAAGGGAATACAATGAGATTGGAAATCATTTAACTACAAAAGCAATCATTAGTCTTTACTCAAATGATTATCAACATCCCTAACCCTAGAAATCATTTAGTCCCTAACTAATTCAGGTATCTCAATTACCTCCATACCTGATCTAATTTTAAGAAATAATTTGGTTCCAGAGAGTCAGAAGTGCCATTTATTCATAAGCTTCAGCTTGGCAGCTTAATAGCAGGAAATGGTTTTTGCCAAAACCAGGGCAAGTGTTTGATTCAGACTTTTTTTTAAATTCTCAGACTATTCTTCCTTCCCTTCTGCCTCCCCACCCAAATTTCCAAAGGAAAGCCACAGAAGGGCACTGGTGTGAGATAAGGGGACATCAAGAAGTCCTGGGGAGGATGCTTTTGGGATGGAGCAGGACAGCCAGGCGGTGGCAATGCACGCATCTCTATTTTCTTTTAAAGAGCAATTATGATTTAATATGGTAATATTATGTCATTAAACCTACTCAACTGGAATAAATTCCCCTTCTGATATGCATTTAGAAAAGCAGTTCATATTCTCTTCCCCAAATATATCTATTACATTTTTGTGTCTATCCGCCACTTCTCTTTTTACCATGATACTTGAGATAAGTTTCAGACAGTCTGGCAGAAGGAGAAAAAAAAATACAGCCACCCTGAAACTTGATACTTATCTTGCTCATCGAGACCTTTTTGATCTCTGTGAGTGAAAATTAATCCTTAACTAGAAGTACATTCTCCAGCTTCCCAAAGCACAAAATTTCTAACGTCTTTTTACATTTTTTTTACAAGGACCATTACTTATTATTATTATTATTATGGCTTCCCCTTTTTGTTCAAAAAGCACCATAATTTAAATTAATAAGTTAAGTTTACACTCAAACGAAGAACTGTCACATGCTTATTTTCCAGTTATGAGTCTTTACCGCAAGCAGATTAGAGCTATCATTCGTAATAGAGTTTTCCTCTAGCTCAACATTGAAAACTTGGCATGGTGGTGTTTGCTGATACCAATAGAGATCCTTTTTTCTCTTTTGGAGTTTCCCAGGATATTAGTCCTCTGAAGCTTCCACCTTTTAAACCTCAGCTTTGAGGAATTACCCCAGATTCAACTGGGATACTGAAGAGAGAAGAGTGTGATGATGTGATGGGGGTCAAGTGTGGGTTCCAGAGCTTAAAATCACTGACAATGTTCCAGCTGTTTACCTTGCCAGCTAAGAGCACAGACTGTGGCAGGCACATGGGGGTTCAAATCTCTGCTCAGTCAGTTGTTGCTGTGCATCATTAGGCAAGTTCTTTAATTTACTGGAGCCTCCGTCTCCTTAACTGACAAATGGGAATACTACCAATGAGGGCACACATTTGTTGGGAGATTAATGACTACATCTAAGCCCTTGCAAGGCACATGCCATGAGTAGATGTTATTAGTGCTATACTTTATTGATTTTCTTTCGACAAGGCACCACCTCTCACCAAAAGAAATTAAACTGGCAGCTACTAGTATGCATATCAGGATGTGGAATATGGTAGGAAGGTTGCTTAATTCAAGCTGGGAACAAGGCTGGGTGGAGGGCAGACTGTGAGGATGGGGAACAGGCCGAAGAGTTTCTGAATTGTGCTCATCTCTGCCCACCCACCCAAAGACCCAAGGCCGCTAAGTCTGTCCCCTCCTGCTTTCGCATGAAGGGGGCTGTAAAAGTAACCACTAAGAAGACACAAAGGAAAATTTTAAGGGCAATGGAAAGAGGCACCGCTGTCCTGGATAGAAAGACACAAGTGTAAAAGCCCAGCAGTTTGGCAAAATACATTTCTGTTAGTGGGTTTCCAATAGGGGATGTGTGAGTATTTTGGGAGCAGAGCTAATGAAATAGACTTACTTTTGGGTTACACCTTGGACAGAAAACTGGCCACTAGAATTATGATATTTATTTATTTACTTATTTATAGGGCTGCAGGCTAGGGGCTGAATCAAGCCACAGCTATGCCAGATCCAAGCTGCATCTGTGACCTACACCATAGCTCACAGCAACGCCAGATCTTTAACCCACTGAGCGAGGTCAGAGGTCAAACCCGCACGCTCATGGATACCGGTCAAGTTTGTTTCCACTGAGCCTTAACAGGAAATCTGAACTATGATATTTAAACCCAGC
This sequence comes from Sus scrofa, assembly GCF_054392235.1. Taxonomy (NCBI): domain Eukaryota; kingdom Metazoa; phylum Chordata; class Mammalia; order Artiodactyla; family Suidae; genus Sus; species Sus scrofa. The sequence continues at coordinate 67,375,550 of NC_139395.1, forward strand.
AGGCACCTTAAATTGCCAGCCAATCCAAGGACCTACTTTTTCCCAAGTACCTATGTAAAAAATATGGACAAGAAACCTGAGGTCCAAAGACGTAGGTGATGGCCCAAGAAGAGAATGATTGGCAAAATCAGTCCAAAAACTGCCTGGGATCTTTCCCTTTCTACTGTATCCCTGACTCTCTCTGCACAGGTGAGCAGGATGCTTCCCAAGAACCACGCTCTGTCCACAGCTCCAGGCCATGCTGCCACACTACAGTGTGAACATGCAAACGCCTCCTCCAAGGCACATGCTTCCAGCAACCCCACAGAGACAAGTACCTTCTGAACTTCTCTACCTGCTCCCCTGCAACCTGCAAATGGGAGCCCCCACATGGACTAAAACCTTTGACAAGGCCTCATCACATGCCAAGCTCTGCTGAAAGCTGATTATTTCACGTATCGTCACAAAACGTTAGGAATTACCATGACCTGCAGTTTTACAGATGAGGAAATGAAGGCATGGAGAGACTAAATAACCTTTTTACAATCCAAAACCGAGGACCTGGCAGAGGCGGGTTCTGGTTGCAGAGCTGCCGAGCACACGTGCTCCTAAATACAGCTTCTCTGCTGTCGCCTGTTCTGCCCACACGCCTTGTACCTCGGCAATCCCAGAGTTCAGTCACTTCTGCCTCCTTTTCCCTTCCCTCCCCACCAGAAGCTGAAGAACAAGCATTAGGAACAGTATCTGCAGTCAGAATACTAAGATGACCCTTGTTAACTATGGTTTCCCCATGAGCATGGGCAGAACCTGTGGATACAATGGATTATCACTCCCTTGATTAGGCTGCATGGCAAAAGGGGTTTGCGGATATAATAAAAGTCCCTCATCCGTTAACTGATATTAATGAAGAGAGCTTCCTTGGTGGGCCTGGCCTGATCAGGTGAACCTTTAAAAGAAAGGCTGAGGCTCTACCTGAGGACAAAGAGACTCTTCTGCTGGCCTGGAAGAAGCAAGCTGCCATACTGTGTGGAGGCCACACGGCAGGGAATAGTGGGTGATCTTTAGAAGCTCAGGGCTCAGTTCTTCAATGAAGTGAATTCTCTGTGAATTCTGGAAAATGACAGATCCTACCAGCAGACCCCTAGCCTTACAGGACATTAGGACCTGCTGACACCTTCATTACACACTTGTCAGCTGCTGAGCAGAGGACCCAGTTAAGCCAGGTCTGGACTCCATGGCAACTGCGAGATAATAAATCTATGCCGTTTTAAGCTGCTAAGTTCACAGTATTTTGTTACACAGCAAGACAACAAAGACACATACACACAGGACCTCTTTCACAGCAGATGACTGGGTTCCACAAGAGTCAGGCTGAGAAATCCCTGGGGCCACTTGGTTGAGGCAGTCCCATGCATGTGGTGAACAGCAGGGACTCTGACAGAGAGACTGCTCCAGAACCCCAGCTCTCGAACTTCCTAGCTCTTCAGCCTTGAGGAAGTAATTTAATTCTGAGACTCTGCTGCCTCCTCTGAGAAATAGGTAGGATACCAGTACCTACTGCACAGAATTGTCACAGACATTGCATAACACACAGAAAGCAATTCACCAAGTGCCTGGCCTGTTACTGATAATGATACACGTTAGCTTTGGCTAGTACTGGCAGAACATTATATATAGTTATGTTCATTGGGCCTCAGTTTACCCATCTGCACCACAGGAAGGGAGCAGGGGAAAGACTCTGAGCTTCCTGCCTGGGCTGTTGCACTGATAGCCTTTGCTTAACCACTCTTCAAGTCTTGGCAAACATCACCTCCCCCACTTTTCCCCACCCGTGCCCAGAGCAAGCATTCCCAAGGAACCACCTAGTCAGGCCCATGCTGGCCCACCTAAAACCAGGATGCTGAACTTTGTGAAGGAGTGTTTACAATTGGTGTCAGTCGTCAGATAAGCACATCCTGCTTTCTGTTTACCAACCAGTTAAAGGCCCAGAGGTGTACCTGGCAATTGTAGCACCTCTGCTGCAGCTACTCTCACGAACCTGGGATCCTAGCCCACCCCGCTCCTTCAAGCCTCTCCAGAGGAGCGAAAAGGCCTGCAGGATGGGGAGAAGCAGTTAAGTCAGTAGCAGGTTGTGGCTGCAAAGTTTTCTTCCAGCTCTCAGGAATCCAAACTTTTATCGGGAATTAAATATTCCTCAGGGACTTTTCCAAGTCTGCAGATATTTCCTCCTAAGGATTCCAGCCCCTACCCCAAACATGTAAGCAACATCTCAACTTTCCAAATAAGCCAGAGGCTCTGAAGTCTGATCAGAGACTACCCACTCCCACCCAGTCACTCCCCAGTCCACGCCAGTATTAGGATCTTACTTGCAAAGAAAATACTACATCAATGTCTTCTAATCCTCCTGGTTAAACGCGGGATGACAAAGAAAGATACACATCATGGAATGACTGGGTTGCGTCTGTTCGGGCAGAGGTGTGTCATGTTCACGTAAAGAGAAGGATTCCAGCCTAATGGAAGTAAAACCGCTCAGAGCTCAGCTCTAATGAAAGGAGCTATTCTAAGAGACAATCATACATGATGAGAGGGCACGTCCACATCATAGAGCAGACAACTTCACGGAATGAATGACGGTAATTTTCACAGACTGGGTGCTTTGCTTTCTAAAGGTGTGTTTTCAGAAGCCCTGCAATAAACCTTAATAAATAACATTTATGGAGTCCCTACCATATACACATGGGACACAGTGTACAAGATATTGTAACAACTGTGTACATCTGAGACAAGGACCTCAAGAATAAAAGATTCATCACAGTCTAGATACTGTGCAAGCCACTTTCCCCTCTGTATTACTCTATCTCAGAATTGCAGCAGCTTGATTTGGACCATAACGGGCCTGGGAATCCATGTATTCTTTGAGGAAAGCTCTAAAATCAGCATCTATTTAAGCCCACTGTATGAACAAGGAAAAACACACCAAAGGAAGCTATTTTAGATGTCTCCTCTAAGATCATGACAGTGGGTGTCCATGGAAAGCAAGTTTCCTGTGATCATTCCTTGGCTACGGGTTCTTCTATTCTGTCTTCTAGTCACTGGCGGACAATGCTGGGTAGAAACAAAGAGTGTGGTGGCTCTGGAGTCAGACGTCCTGGGCTCAATGGCTGGCTGGCCACGTACTAGCTGTGTGACCTCGGGCAAGTCGTATCACCTTGCTGTGCCTGGTGCTGCATTTATTACATGAGGACAATAAATGGACTTTCCTTCAGGGGCTGTTTTGAGGATCAAGTAAGACAATTCCTGGAAAGCATGCCGGCTGGCACTTAGCTCTCAGGGAACATTAGCTATCACAATTCCATTACTAGTAGCCATCAGGCATACTGTAACTGGTGCCAAGGGGTGGGTTTTCTTGGGGTTTTTTTTGTTTGTCTTTTTTTAAAAAATATATATATATTTGCAATAAAATTTCAAAATAGAGACTTTGTTTACTTGGGGAAAATACAACCATTCTCCTAGGGTGACTAGAAAAATCACTGCATTACCCCATGTCTAATCACATTGAGTTCAGATAGGCTTTTTTCTGTGTATTACAGCTGAACAACCTGAGAATTGGAGGGTTCCAGAGGCTGGTACACAGGTGACAAAGAGAGGTGGGACGGCAACACAGGTCTAGGTCAGTCCGAAGTCCATGCCTTTATCATGACACATATTCTTTTTTTTTCCTTTCTTTTTAGGGCCGCACCTGTGGCATACGGAAATTCTCAGGCTAGGGGCTGAATTGGAGCTGCAGCTGCTGGCCTGCACTACCACCAGATCTGAGCCGCATCTGTGACTTATACTGCAACTTACAACAATGCCAGATCCTTAACCCACTGAGAGAGGCCAGGGATCAAACCTTCGTCCTCACAGAGGCTACATCAGAGTCTTTACCCCCTGAGCTACAACAGGAACTCCCATGCCACATGTTCTTAAAGTTAACCCTCAGTACAGAGAGGAAATATACCTAGAAAATACAGATAAACTAAAGCAGTGCTTGGGTTCAGTTGGAAACGCAATCTTACACTGAAATTTCTAGCCTAGAGGTGTTCAAGAGAAATACAATGGAAGCCACATATATTCAATTTTCTAGCAGCCACACTGAAAAAAAGCAATATAAAATGGGTAGATTTAGTAATGTTAAATACACTTTAACCCTGATTTCTAAAATCCTACCATTTCAACATGAAATCAACATGAAATTATGAGATATACTTTCTATTTTTTATATATATACTAAGTCTTTAAAATCTGGAGTGTGATGTCCCCATATAGCACATCTCAGTTCAGACCAGCCACGTCTTTAGCACATGTTCAATAGACACCTGGGACCAGGGGACAACATACTGGACAGCAGAGCGCTAGATGTTCTTGGCAATGATAGCTCATGCTAAACAATATGGAAAGAAACCATCTGTGCTACTTGAGAGCCACTTCTAAGCTTTCACCTGGCCGCCCTGAGATTTAGGGAGAACTCCAGCCATTACCTCATCTTCTTGGCTACAATCTCGGATACACCCATGATCTCAGCTGCAAAGACCAGGTATTCTCACCTCTAGCGCAGGATGGGATGGCCTGCCCAACTCCAGGCACATTTTCTTTCCTGATGTCAGGGGAATGCACATGGGAAACAGACATGGAACAGTAAGACAGCCCTGCTGTGCAGGTAACTGTGAAGCAAATGGGTGATTTTTTCCCCCAGTGCTTGTGGACCAGCAACAACAACAAAAAAGCCCTTATGTGCTAAATTAAAATAGCTCAGCCATGAGTTCCCTTCATGAGGCCTGGCTCCATGGGAGGGGGGGGGGTCTCACCCAGGCCCTAGCTGACAGCAACCTCCCCTCTTGGGCGGACACAGGCCAGAGATGAACATTTCATTGCGAGAGGGATCCAGAGGACTGCTGAGTGCCTGGCCAATCTCTGCAAGCAAAACATCCCAAGGAAAAAGGGAAGCAGCTCCACAAAAAAAGAGACGTTTTTAAGAGAAGGCCAAATGAATAATGGGGTCCTGTTCTCCCAAACTGCAGACATGAGGGACGGGCCTCCTTCTCCCTTAACTCCTTTCTTCTTCCCTTCCCTCATTTCCTCATCCCTTTCTTCCTTCATTCACTCAGAACCTACTAAGTGTCTGGCACTGGAGGCAGAGAGGGAAAGACACTGTTGACAGCCTCAAAGGCCTTACAGTGGACAGGTCCATCATCCACCACAATCTGGTGGTGTTTGTGCTTCTACCAAGTAGAAGGAAAAGAAGACAACTGAGCAAGGATAAAAAAAGAGCAAGGAAAGAGGGTAGATGCAAGGAGGTTTCCAGGAAGGAGGCTAGTGTGTGCAAAGGCACGGAGTGGCAGGGAGCTGCTGGGAACCCCGTCTTATCATGGTGGGGAGAAAATGCAGGATCAGCTCTCATGTCAAGAGCAGAAGCCAAAGCATAACTGGTAATTTAATACCATGGAAAGAAATTTGATTTAAGGGCCTACAGGCTAGGTTAACATCTAGAATTTATGAAATGGGCCAAGAGGAAGGCAGATTCTCTATGAGGCTGACATGCCTCTCTACACAGCCAGGAGTCTGGGAGGACAGGATCAAGGGCGGGCCTCCTGGGCTGCTCAGGTCAGCACATCTGGGCGAGGACTAGTCTTGGCTGCTATACTGGGCTGTGGAGAGGTTTAGAGAGGCAGAGACTCCCAGGTGTCTTGACCAGAACCTGACTAGGGAAAAGCCTAGGAAGAAGAAAGACTGCCTGGCTTTGTGTAGGACTGGAGGAGCATACACCTCCAAGGCAGAGGGAGAGAGGATGCTACCTTTGATTAATGAAACCAAATGGCTCTGGGGCTGGATTTGACTACTTCGGTTGCAGACCACTCAGAGCAGGTGTGGATTTCCAAACCAGTTTTGGAATGTTGGCACACAGAGCCAAGACTGCTGCTGACAAGATGGGGCTAGGAAATAGAAGGGCTGTAAAAATCATGAATGCCCCCACCTGAGCACGTTTTTGAAAATAGTCCTCTTGGGCCCAGGAACACAACAATTCTAAAATACTCAAAGAATGAGGCAGCATGAAAAAGTTTACTCCTGAAATGGACGGCTCTTAAATATAAACAGATATGTTACCTACTCACCTGTACCTCAAGAGGGTAGAGATTAAGTCAAGTCACTGAATTGGAATACAGTAGTTAAGGGGCAGAGCTGAGAAGCCTTATGAAACTTTTTGAACACATCCCTTAATCTATTCATTAAAAAAGGAGAGGAAACCAACAATGGCAACATTAAGTGTATTGCCTAATATCACAACAAGCCAGAGGCATTAGGAAGACAAGCACAAAAATCTTCCGGAATCGGCCCTTTAATCCTACCTTCCATCCAAAGAAGAGAAGAGACTTGTGGTTGCCAAGGAGGAGGGGGAAGTGGGGGAAAGGGTGGGATGGACTGGGAGTTTGGGGTTAGAAGATGCCTACTATTACATGTAGAATGGATACATAATCAAGTCCTACTGTATATGTATAGCACAGGGAGCTATATCCAATCTCTTGGGGTAGAACATGATGGAAGGTAACATGAGACAAAGTATATACACACACACACACATATATATAAATGCCTGGGTCACTATACTATACAGCAGCAATTGACACAATACAGTAAATCTACTGTACTCTCATAAAAAAAGAAAAATAAAAAAAAAAACACTTTAAAAAAAGATGGCAAGCTCCATACTAGTGATGCAAAGGCAGGTCTGAAAGGCAGACAAGCTCCCTGTCCTCACATAGCCTCTGTTCTCAAGTGGGAAGTAGTGAATCAGGCAATAACAAAATGAACACAAGTAGTGACTGCAGAGCCTGAGCTTACTAGGAAGACACCTGAGTGCCACATTAGAATATGGATGAGGAGTACGAGTGCAGGTAAAGTCGGGGGTCCTCTGCACTGTTCCCTCTGAGCCATTCACCCCCTGGTGCGGGTGAAGGGTTCAGACAGCAGAACTGAGCAGCAACTCTGGGGCCGGTGTGAGCTTAGTAATCCACACAGGAGTCCCTTTCACTGGCCCCCACATGCTCTAGATCACGCCTGTTCATAAACAGCATAGGTCATAGAGAAACAGTCTTTCTATAAAATCCAATCACACAAATAGTATAAGGGGCAAAACAAACTAAGAGAGAGGAAAAATGGGTGGTTACCAGTGGTGGGGTTGGAGTGGGCAAAACGGGTGAGGGCGGTCAAGAAACACAAAATTCTAGTTTTTAAATAAGTGAGTCCTGGAGATGTGATGTACAGCACAGCAACTATAGTTACTGATAATTTATATTTTAAATATTGCTAAGAGTAGATCTCAAAAGTCCTGGTCACAAGAGGGAAAAAAAATGTAACTACGGGAGAGGATGGATGTTAACTAGACTTACTGTGATCATTATCTTGCAATATATACAAATAACAAATTGATATTTATAACCAAACCTAATTTACTGTTACATGTCAATTATATCTCAATCAGAAATAATTTAAAAATAGGAGTTCCTGTTGTGGCTCAGTGGAAATGAACCTGATTAGTATCTATGAGGACAAGAGTTTGATCCCTGGCCTCGGTCAGTGGGTTAAGAATCCAGCATTGCTGTGAATTGTGGTGTAGGCTGCAGACTCAGCTCAGATCCCCCGTTGCTGTGACTGTGGTAGGCCAGCAGCTGTAGCTCTGATTTGACCCCTAGCCCAGGAACTTCCATACGCCATACCTGTGGCCCTAAAAAGCAAAGAAAGGAGAAAGAAACAAAGAAAGAAAAAGTAGCTTACCAATAAATAAGAAAATCAAATTTAAAAAGGACTCCTGGAGTTCTCTGGCGGCTCACTGGTTAAGGACCCAGTGTTGTCACTGCAGCAGCTTAGTTCACTGTTGTAGCACAAGTTTGAGTTCAATCCCTGCCCCCAGGAACTTTTGCATGACATGGGCGCAGCCAATTGAAGGAAAAAAAAAAAAAAAAGACTCCCAAACTAAAACACTGACAAACATAGAATTGAAAAAGAAATCATCAAACCTATGGATGGATTTCTTTGTCAGCCCATAGACCACATTAAAAAAAAAAAAAAAGTAAATTTGTTATCACAAATCCAAATATGTTAAGCCAGGAAAGATTAGCATGAATGTAGAAGTAGAAACAAACAGTGAAAGAGTACTTATAAAAAGAAAAAGAGGGTCGGGGATCCCTCATTGCTGTGTCACAGGCCAGCAGTAGCTCCAATTTGACCCCTAGCCTCGGAACCTCCATATACCATGAGTGTGGCCCTAAAAAACGAAAGAAAGAAAGAAAAAGAGAAAGAAAGAAAGGAAGGAGGGAGGGAAGGAAGGAATTAAAAAAAAAGCCTATGGATATATCAGAAACATCAGCAGAAACTGGGAGCAGGGCATTAAGGATCTCTTTTCTGATTCCGAGTTTTTAGAAAACTATAACAGGTTGGAGAAAATCCAAAGAAGGGCAATGGAAATGATTAAGAGGGTAGAACACGGAACCTCCAAGGAAAGGTGGAAATGGTTGGGATGGTTGAGCCTGAAAAACAGAAAACTAAGAGCAACTTAATAAATGCCTTCAAGTCAATGATGGGTTATCAAAAAGGAGTTGCCAAAAAGTTATCTTCTCAAACGAGAGAGGACAGAGGAAACAGTCGTTTTTGTTTTGTTTTGTTTGTCTTTTTAGGGCCGAAGCATATGCAAGTTCCCCAGGCTAGGCGTCGAATAGGAGCTATGGCTGCCGGCCTACACCGCTGCCAACAGCCACCCCAGATCAGAGCTGGGTCTGCGACCTACACCACAGCTCACAGCAGCACTGGAGCCTTAACCCACCAAGTGGAGCCAGGGATTGAACTCACATCCTCGGGTTTTTTTTTTTTACTGCTGAGCCATGACGGGAACTCCAGGAAATTGTCTTAAATGACAGCAGAGGAAAGAGAGTGAGCAAGTGAATTAGGTAAAGCAAACAAAATAGAGGGGTAAGTTACTCTTCACCGGACTTGACTATGCTGAGGGACGCCGCAGGAAGGAAATTCTACAGGGCAGTCCTCACCACCACAAGCCATTCTCCTTGACCATAAATCGGTCTGCTTAGGTATGCTGAAGTAGAGATGAGACCCAGGACCTTTAGTAGTCCTTTTTTTTTTTTGTCTTTTTGCTATTTCTTGGGCCGCTCCCGCGGCATATGGAGTTTCCCAGGCTAGGAGTCCAATCGGAGCTGTAGCTGCCAGCCTACGCCAGAGTCACAGCAACGCGGGATCCGAGCCGCGTCTGCAACCTACACCACAGCTCACGGCAATGCCAGATCGTTAACCCACTGAGCAAGGGCAGGGATCAAACCCGCAACCTCATGGTTCCTAGTCGGATTCGTTAACCACTGCGCCACGACGGGAACTCCAGTAGTCCTTTTTTTATGCTATTACAACTGCTGGTTCATAAAAATGATAAGGCTTTACTAATATTCCATTTCCTACCTTCATGGAGGGAAGGTAGAAAAAAAAAAAATCAAGATCTAGCAAGATGCCCTGGATGTGTTCGGCAAGGACATTATTTATAATTCAATAAATGACAGTAAACACAAGCAAGAGTAAAGAAGCCCTAATTAACATAATGATGCTTACATGGGAAATTAGCCCAATGGAAGACACCCTGGGGTCCCAGTGCTGCTAAATTACAGATGGAGGGTAGAACTGCCATGCACCTGAACTAAGTTCAAGCTGAATTCCAGGATCCTCATCGCTTCCTTCCAGAAGAGGCATTTATGGCAGAAGGCTCAAGAACCAATTAAAAAAGGTAATTTCACACTATTTCTATTGTGCCCCCAAAGGGCCGAAGGCAGCTCCATCCCCATGACACTGAGCTATGCTTGTCATCTGGCTAGTTTTCAACTGACACTGCTGTGTCTGTGTGTGTATGTTTTTTTCCACGCTGGGCCTACTAGGGTTTTGTGAAAAACTGCAACTCCACACAGGGCTGTTGGTCTCTTCTTGGGCTGTGATCAGAAATAGAGAATGATTTACACTCCTGAAGAAGAAAGAGTGAGCTCAGCGCTGGCTGGAGGCAGCGGTGAGGATTCTACAAGCCAAGTCAAATTGAAGATAAAGAGGAGGAGGTCAGACACTGGTGAACCATGCTGCCACTGGGTCATTTGTATCTCTGGTTCTGAGAAGTAATCCCAAAGAGTAAGTACTGCTATTCTTGTGAAAACCAACTGCTAAACCTTTGCTGGCATTAAGTGAAAGTAGGTATTGTCACTCAATTCCACAGAATTCTAAAAAGGTACTGCTCTAAATGGTAGTCACTAGCTATGTGGCTACACAGGGCTAATTAAATTAATGACAAGTAAATGAAATCAAAAATTTAGTTCCTCGGTTGCACTCAGCACATTTCAAGTGCCTGAGAGCCACACTGGTCAGTGGGCACCGCATGCAAGAGCAGAGGTAAATTAATGTTTTTACCAACATAGAACATTCTATTGGGCAGCTCTGTTCTAGAATACAAAAGGCTGAAAGAGACTGGAGAAATCAGACAAATAATTTTTTTTCTTTTGAGGGCCGCATCCATGGCATATGTTAATTCCCAGGCTAGGGGGTGAATTAGAGCTGTAGCTGCTGGCCTACCCCACAGCCACGACCATGTAGGGTCCGAGCCACATCTGCAACCTACACTGCAGGTCATGGCAACACCAGATTCTTGACAAGCCTGATGGAGGCCAGGGACCGAACCTGCATCCTCATGGATACTAGCCAGGTTCGTTACCTCTGAGCCATGAGGGGAACTCCCAGACAAATAATTTCATAGATGTGGGAACTAAGGCCCTCCTAGAGGATATGACTTGTCCAAATAGTTAACTGTCATCTCTCCGTTCAACCCCCAGCCAACGCAGCTGGGACTACAGAGGTCCAAGAGACATCGCATGTCACTGAGTCATGGGGGCCTTGGGAAAGGAAGATGAGAGAGGAAGGTGACTAACCTCCAGAAATGTGACAAGAGCAGGGTGTAAAGATGGTCCAGGTGGAAGGTGAAGAACCAGGCAAGGGAAATAGTCATCTTTTATGTGGGCTTCTGACTCAAACTCAGCTGACATTTTAGAAAGGTCTAAGAAAATGTAGAATAAGAAAAGAAGGGGAAAATGGAGGCTTGATTTTCAAGGTTCCTGTTTCAGTTACCTATTGCTCTGCAGCAGACCACTCTAAACTCAGAGGCTTAAAATAGCAATTTTTTTTTTTTTCCCTAAAATTCCGGAGTTCCTGTCGTGGCACAGCAGAAACAAATCCGACTAGGAACCATGAGGTTGCGGGTTTGATCCCTGGCCTCACTCAGTGGGTTAAGGATCTGGCGTCGCTGTGAGCGGTGGTGTAGGTATCAGACACGGCTCGGATCGGGCAGTGCTTCGGCTGTGGTGTAGGCTGGCGGGTACAGCTCTGATCAGACCCCTAGCCTAGGAACCTCCGTATGCCGCGGGTGTGGCCCTAAAAAGACGAAAAGACCTAAAAAATAATAAAAATAATAAAATTCCGGGGACTGGCTGGGCTCAGCTGGGTGGTTCTTCTAAGGCCGGTGTTGCGGGGGGCGGGGGGGGATCATTCACACGACTGCATTCAGCTGGGAGCTTACCTGGCCCTCCAAGATGTGGGAATCTCAGTTCTTTGCCCCCTAAAGTTGGCCTCTCACCATAAAGCAGTCTAGCCTGAGTGACCCTATGTGGCAAGTGTAATCCAAATAAACTAAAAGGAAAGCAGCCAAGCCTGGAACTCATACAGCATCACTTCCGATGCACTTCATTGACCAAAGCAAGTGAAAAGATGCCCAGAGTAAAAGAGAGGGACTCAGACTCCATCTCCTAATGACCGCAGTGCCAAGAAACATATGGCCATTTTGACTCTTATCACATTCCCAGCCCAACAACCTGAGGAGTCTACACTCGATCTCACAGGAAATGAGGAAGCAAGAGAATCAAGGGATTTGAGTTGTGCTTTAAGGAGAAAAATCAAGTTTTGATAAGTGGAATAAACAGTGGCTACAGACACCTGTTAGGTGGATATGATAGTTTTAGTATGACTTGAAAATAGCATCTGACTTCATAGGAGGGAATGGGGAGGCTGTATGAAAATTGTTTCAATGATAAAAAGCTACAGTTCCGAGCACCTATAATTGAAGGCCAGGGAGAGAAACTGGGTCAACATTTCAGATCAGAGTTAACTAAAAAAAAACGATGCATTATTTACTCAGATGGGAAAAGCTTGTTAAGTAAAGGTAAGTGTTCATTCTGGATCAATTTAGAAAAATCCCTACCTGCAGTTTATGTTTAGATTCTAAAAGAATGACAGCCACAGACCCATCCAAAGAGACACCGAATGGCCGGTCAAATGTACCTTAAGTGCTTTTTAACCTGGTTTCAATCATCACTTACAATTTTAAAAATTCTGCTGAACAGGTAGCTCCTCTGGAGAATTAGAAAGTTAAACAACGTTTACCATTAGCAAGCCATTATTTGGAAAGCTGAAACTGCATACTAAATTATAGGGTATAAGAGATACTTAGCTCACTGAAACCTGGCCAAAATATTAGGACAAATGCAACTAAATACTAGCTTGGAATTCTGATTCATCATTTGTTCCCACAGCCTTTATCTTTCTATCTCGGTTGAAATAAGTACCATCAATGTGATCTCTTCAGAAGTTCCATTCTAACCGAAGAAAGAGCCAGCCCCATTAAGATGTCTCACACGAAGACAGAGTTTTGGGATAACTGTCCGTTCTGGTTAGGTATCTATGGAGTTCCCATTATATGCCAAGTGCCAGAGATATAGCAAAGAACGTGACAGAGTCTGTCTTATCGCAACGAACATTCAAACAAATTAATAGCAAATCCACCTAGGATCATTTCAGCTAATGATACATGCTGCGATGGCAATCCAGTGGGAGCTGGTGGTGACATGTATATGCAGGAATTACTTAGACAGAAGGGTCTTTCCTAAGTTCTCAAAGTGTCAGAAATTAAAGGGCCAAATGTTTTGGCACCTGAAAGTTTTATCTGATCCAGTAGTTTCTTAATTTCTGTCTTCTCTGATGTCTCTTCTCAACTCTTAAAAAAAGAAGCTTTTTCAAAGTTTTCAAGCTATAAGGAACTATAGAGGAGATGGGGTAAGGAGAGAGAATAAAGCTATTTTAGAAAGCTTAGGAAGGAGTTGCCATTGTGGTACAGAGGAAACAAATCCAATTAGTCTCCGTGAACATTCAGGTTCGATCCCTGTCCCCGCTCAGTGGGTCAGGGACCCAGCGTTACCGTGAGCTGCGGTATAGATTGCAGACGTGGCTCGGATCCCAAGTTGCTGTGGCTGTGGTGTAGTCCAGCAGCTGCAGCTCTGATTCAACCCCTAGCCTGGGAGCCTCCATATGTTGTGGATGCAGCCCTAAAAAAAGCCAAAAAAAGAAAAGAAAATAGCAATTTCCAAGCCATCCACTGCTACTTACCAATAGATGGGAAAGAATCTCAAAGGCTTCGTGTGGTTTATAGGGGCCCTTTACTCAGGTTAACTAATCAGAATCTCTAGATGAAAATGATCTGAAATCTCCTCTACTAATATTCTAGCTACAGGATACGTAATTTGGGGTAGATCTTTTCATAACTATTTTTCACATTTCATGAAATTTTCTTGGTAGCCGTTGTTATTCCAGTTACCACAGCCATCATTCTTCTAAGCACGATCAGTCTGTCTTTCCTTATTAGAAGATGAAACAGTGCAATGCAAAGAGGAGGGGTATGCATCAAGCTGGTGCTCTGTCTACATGGTGTTTTCTATAATCATACACACCAACAAACATACACCCCACAGAAATAAATTCTGAGTTAAAGAATGTTGCATGTTAAGTTTGGCTTCAATAAAAACAATGGGCAAAAATAACAGTTTAAAGGAGTCAATCTCCTTCTAGAATCCTTTTTGTTCCAGGCACACCCAGGGTCTGTCTTTAACAGGCCCTGATACTTCAATGAAAAAATGGAGGTGCCAATGATTTGTAGGCTAAATGAATGTTAAATACTTCAAAGGCCTGGACAAACAAGTCGGCAGCAAAAATTTTATGAGTTCACTTCCTTCAAGGGAACTTGGAGAGCGGGATTTTATTGCCGCGAATTCTAGTCACCCTCTCTACCCCTTAGCATCTGTTTGAAATATGTAGTAGACAATTGCTTTTTTGGCTGTGACTCAGGTGGTTGAAACACAGGACAAACAGACTACTGTATATAGGCTTTCCTCTAGCAATGAAAATTTTTATTAACTCTCTTGCGTAGCAAATGTGGTGGCTGTTTAGTGCCCAACCTCCAAGGCACCATCAAGCATCTTGACTGGTTACAGACGCTGGTGGCCAAGCATGGGGGTGGCCATGCTAAAACGTGTCTACGTTTCCTTGCATTTCAGAAGCAGCAGAGAAAACAAGCACAAGGGTGAAATCCTGTGTTCTGTTTCCTTCATCAGTCATATGTGTAAAATTCCAAGTTAAATACTCAATATGAGCGTTCTCCATAAATATGTCAGCCGTGCCACAGAGGCCAGCCAAAACAAACCAGCCCCCTGGTTTGGAGCAGCAGCATTTTCACAGAAGCCACGCACTTGCCCGCTTTTCACCAATTTTCTCAAAGTTTCCCCCAAGACAACGGAAATGTTAGAAAGCGGACCACAGACCGTAGTAAGGCAGGGCTTGCTTTCTTAACTCCCACAGGGACTGCGGGAGGATCAAGGGCCCAAGGTCTGACCAGCCAAACACGAGTCTGTCAGTAAAATTCCACGCAGACCAAAGCGAAACCCCATCCCACCCGCCTCACCCCCAAATAAAGAAATCTGTGGGCCTGGTTCAGAGAGAAAGCGCATCCATGTCCAATGGGTCCTGTTCCATATAAGGACTAGAAATACATTTGGAGGCTGCCTACATACTGAAAATACTACATTTAAAGTAATCAAAGGAGAGGTGACTCTGAAGCGGAACAAAACACACTTGGCTGACAAACAGTAAATAGCATCAGAACAGAACTACCTAATAAGGACACCCAAAGACTAGCAGATTTATACAGATGTGTTAGTCTATTAGTCTACTCACTAACCGGGAAACTGTTCTCACCAAAGCCTTGTAGCCAAGGCTGTTTCATAAGAGAGTGCACATTTCTTTTTTAGGAAACCATTTTATATTTTCTCCTAACAACACTACTGACCATGTCTGTCTTTAAAGGAATAAAGCTTACTTACTCCCGTTACTTGAAAACTAAGATACGCTTTATCATACAACAAACACCAAACTTCCTTTGAACTTCAAACTCATGCCCCCCACCCACCCCCGGCCTATGACACTTGAAATTATCTGCCTCCGAAATTATAAAGTAAAGGAAAAAGTGAGTGGTTAAGATGACTAGAATAACAACTGTTTTTCTTCCTTAAACCGATTTACATAGCCTTTTTCCTAGCTGTCCCAAAATGCAGATTCTTCAAGGAATATTTCAGGCATTTAAACGGAAAGTGAACTCCCATGAATTTTGGCAAAAATAATGGAAACAAGGACTGAAACAAAAATATCCAATAAAAAACACTTTCTCTTTCCTGAAAGAGATGGAAAGGAAATAAAACACACCCTGAAAAGAAAATGATTTTATAAAATGTTACTAGGAATAGCTTTCACCAAATTGAAAGGGAACGCCACTTTTTTTTTTTTTAAATCAAAACCTGTTTCCCAGAATGACTTCTGTAAAGTCATCAGCACCTCACAATTTTTTTTTTGTTTAAAGAATATTAAACTTAATTAAGCTCCTTTATATTCCAAAAAATTAAGAAAGGAGGCCAATTCTGCCAAGAGGCCTTTTTAATCATTTCAAATAAAAAAATAAGTAAGTCGCAAAGGACTAACCAGACATTTCAAAAGTGGTAATAATTTTTTCTTACGTGTGAGACCTTGTCTCACTGTATTAAAATCTCTCCTGAAATGTTGGTTATAATTGGTGTACACCTTCTATGGGAGAAATTTTTTCAGAGGCAGAACTTTCCTGATTTCAGGATGGGTTCTAACCCCCACCTTGGTTTTTTAATTTGCCATGCGGTCCAATAGGGCAAACTATGGGAGAGGAAGAGGGTGAGTGCTGATTCCAGCCAAACAAAACAGAAAAAGAAAAGAGAAAAAAAGCAACTCGGCTAGAACAGTCTAGACATCACCCACCCCAGAGGCCCCTCAGACCAGAAGGCCACGTGGATTGCCATGAGCCACTTGGAGATCTCTACAAAATTCATGCATGGGGGGAGACGGGGCACAAAACTTCCCTAGCATTTTCTCCTAACAATTCCTCCGCATATAAAATGAGAGGCAACAGTATCTTCAAGTAACTCTGCAGCCAAGGGTGACAGCAACACCAAGTGTCAGCAACTGATCTCAATTGTCCATTTAACAGCATGAAAACAAGACCAAAGAAGACAGGCTGGATCGCTTGACTTGAAGAACATAACTATGCTCTCCTGAAAGATGATTTTAAGTTCTAACACGAATCATATCCTGGAGAGCAAGAAAACCTGAAGAAGATTAATTTGCAAACTATTTAGAAAGAGAGCCCAACACCTAGCTCCTGCTGCATGTACTCTCTTGCTATGTGCCTACAGAGCTTGTAGACACCAGTCTCCTGGGAACCTGAGCGCAGAGACCGGGGAATCAAAAGGAATCCTTGCCTTCAAGACACTTGGAATCCTGGGGAGTTCCCGTCGTGGCGCAGTGGTTAACGAATCCGACTAGGAACCATGAGGTTGCGGGTTCGGTCCCTGCCCTTGCTCAGTGGGTTAAGGATCTGGCGTTGCCGTGAGCTGTGGTGTAGGTTGCAGACGCGGCTCGGATCCCGCATTGCTGTGGCTCTGGTGTGGGCCGGTGGCTACAGCTCCGATTAGACCCCTAGCCTGGGAACCTCCATATGCCGAGGGAGCGGCCCAAAGAAATAGCAAAAAGCCAAAAAAAAAAAAAAAAAAAAAAAAAAAAAAAAAAAAAAAAAAAAAGACACTTGGAATCTGAAGGGAGAAAAGTCAAGGACATGAAAGACAACACAAGGGAGATGGTGACCAGTTCTATTCAGGGGACCATCAAGGCACCATGAATAATATATGCCACCTAGTGACCTGTCACTGCCCCATCTCCCCACGACTCACACAGTTCAGTTCTTTCAACTTTTCCTGAACCCTGGGTAATTAAAACCCCAAATTTGGCAACCCAAGCTAATTCTGAAAGGCACTGCCTGGGAATTTAGTAGAAGTTTAAACAACTTGTTTACATGTGTTTGGCCCATCTGTTTAAACACAAAGTTTATTTTCATAGGAGCAGATCTTGGGTGCAAGCGCCTTTTGTGCTTGGGACCACTACTGACCTCTCCTCCGGCTCTGTCTCCCTAATCTGTATGCTAAATCTCCTCTGTAAACACAACTCGAATAACAACTTTTTATGATAAATGGTGAACACCTCCAATTTGACAGCTGCAAAATAAACTCGACTTTTATAACCAGGAAGCATTCTAAACACACAGAAAAAACTCTTCTTTAGGCTGGTCTCTTCTAAGAACGCACAAAGAATTTCCTCTGTGTGTGTGTGTGTGTGTGTGTGTGTGTGTGTGTGTGTGTGTGTGTGTATCTACGATCCTGAGCATCATTCGGAACTGTGAGCATTCCCATCATGCCCTGGTGTTTTCCAGCCCCATGATGCCCTCACTTTTGATTGTGGAGATGATGTTGAAGTGCACGGAGTATTTACTGATCCGGTTATCTTGTTCTGTGACAGGCAGAATCAATCAATCAAGAGGCCAGCTCTGCACTTACATATTCCAGGCACATCTCCGCACTTCAGGATACGAGATCACAGTGTTATCCAGCCAAATTTGATCAACAAATGCAGTTCCCCTGTGCCACAGCAATCTCCGATGAAGATGTTATTATGTGGAACTGAGCAAAGTGATAAAGACAGGACAGCGAAGCTCGGAGAAGCCCGGCTGGACCTTACTGACAGCTTTTATATACCGAGGCGGTGATGTCCCCTTCTACCAGGATTATAGAAGTTCCCTTGATTTGAAAAAAAATCATGCTGTACATACATGCGTGACCCCCCAAACACTGCATTTCCCCATCTAATACGAAAATCCTCAAGGAAGAAGCAACATATATTCGGCGCAACACTGCAAGCAAAATCCTTTAATAAAGCGGGCAATATTTAAAGCATAGAAGACATTCATGTGAATTTCCATGGAGCACTTGTGACAGTCTGCTGCTACGACTACTACTCTTATTATTTTTATTAGTTATTGGCGTAAGCTAATGTCTGAAAGACAAAAACATGTTTTCATAATTTAATCAACGTTGTAAATAAT
Source organism: Sus scrofa (assembly GCF_054392235.1). NCBI lineage: Eukaryota > Metazoa > Chordata > Mammalia > Artiodactyla > Suidae > Sus > Sus scrofa. Next base: position 67,393,926 of record NC_139395.1, read on the forward strand.
TTTATGAATACCATGTCTATGACACCGTGTGTAAGTTGGTGTCAATATTTTGAGTGGCTCTCAAAAAGAGTCTGAGACAATCTCTTATTGTGCCAATAGCTTTTACTTCACTAGTGCCCTGCAGTTATTTTACATTATTTAATCCCAAATCCCATCTTTTGGATTCTGCCTTCCTCTTGCATTTTAAATCTTTAATGGGAGCCTTTGGCGGTCCATGGGTACAATGATTAGATATCTGCAGAGAGAAATTGAAAAATTAATCATCGTTTCCATTTTATATTTTTGTACTACACCAAAAATTACTTACTTGTAGAGCTAAGTTCTACACTCTTGCAATATGTTCCTTAACATTGCAAATGTGGAGAATGATTTCAGATAAAGCATGTCCAAACTGAGCCAGTAAACAGCCTTAAGTTATTCTTTGAGATCTGTATTCTGGGTTTTCATCCAAATTTCATTGCGATTCATTTTAATTAAAATACATTTATTGGTGGAGGTTATGTTACATGCGGCCTCAAACCAGGGCAAGAATATCCCCAGCTAATCATAGGAATGATGTTAAAATTGTTTATTATCCTTTTATGAATTTTCCTACTTAAATTACAGCATTTCACAACTCTCTGCAAAAAGCGAAACACTATCCACAGGCAGTTTATTGTAAAAACTGATCTATGCATTAATCTGACCTTCACTTAAACAGCTCCTCAACCACAAGGAATGGAGGAAAAAAACAAAAGCACCTAATGTCAGCGATCACATTGCGAGTACCATCAAACTGCTAAATCTATTAACTTTTGTTTTCTTTTTTCACTATTATTAAACTGGAAAGAAAAATTCAACTGGAAAAATTGTGCCTTTTTGGTTCCCTTGTCATCATGTAATAAGTATGAGAAATATATGTGCAATGGCCAAATGGCCGGTAGACAAAACACCCACTCTAAGTGACGTACTGTTTTCCATACCACTCAGACAAAATCAAAACAACAGAACTGCTGCAAACAAAAACAAAATAACATTTCCCATCAGCATTCCAGACAGAGAAAATTTACAGGAAAAGAAGCTGGGAAAAGAACCAGAATGAAATAACTGTTCATACCTCCACTCGTGGTGGAACCATGGCTTCAGACAAACAGCACGGACTTGAGCACTGAAATGTTTAACCATTGATAAAATGTTTGCCAGTGTTGGAAAAGTTTTTTTTTTTTTTTTTCTTTTTTAGGCAAACATTTGCCCTGTTTAAAGTGATGAAGTGCTTCTATAGAACTGAGGGGCTTACATTTCTCTCTTTTTTTTTTTTTTAAGCGAGGGGAGGGGGGTGAGGAGGGAGGGGGGAGACTTATGATAAGAAAAGAAACTTCAGTCGCAGCAGTATCCAGAAGCAAGTGTGTCATTTAATTAATTCTCCTTTCGCTGAGAGATAGAGAAATGTTTCCTGGTGCTGCTAAGTCTGTCTGGCAGGAGAATGTAAAACTCACTTGAAAAAGTGAAGATGATCTCTTTTTATAGCTGAGTCACATGTGTGTAACTTTATGAACGCATCGGCTCCCGGGAAGTTACTGGATCAGGGTTTCGCCTAGATACCTGCCCATAAACTGAGGCAGCGAGAGGTGACTATCAACAGCTGTATCCACCGATTTCATCGAGTCAGTTTACAGTGTCTCCATCACCGTGGATTCTTGTCAGCTGCACTCTCGCTAACACAATTCCTGTGTTTTGCCTGGCAGTAAATGGACGCTTCTGCCCTAGCGTCGTCTAAACAACTCCGTTAACATTTGCCCCCGAGCGTCTCTCTCTTTGTCCAGTCCCTGTCTTCTAACAGATGTCATCCAAGCCTAATCAAGCATAAAATGGTCATAAATATTTCTTTCTGGTAGATTTCACATTCGCATTTCATGCAGGGACATGATATTTTTCTGCTACCTCCAGGGAGAGCCTAATGCAAAAACCAGTTACTTACATTCTAGCCTCATGGTCCTTGAGTAAAATGCAGAACATGTTCTCAGCTCGGAGACATAAAAAGGCTTAAGACTTTATCTTTGGTCTTTTGTTTAACTGCACCTTTTTTCTTTGCGTTTTTCCCCCCCCAAATGCATCTTCATTTTCCAGTTTACACTTAGGCGTTACAAATGTTCCTTTGTGCATGTGAAACTATAAAACGAGATCTAAAATGGGACTACGTCTACCGTATTTCAGCAACTTCAGGTTTTCAACCTTAGATCCTTAATTACTTGCAAAAGGAGATTTTTTTTTTTTTTTGCTCAGATACCTCATTCAAATAACAAGCTATTTGGAAAGTAGATGAGATAAGGGGAGGGCTCTTTTCTTGGGGTTCATTTTACGCGCTATTTTGCAACCTTTTCATCACATTCCGTTAAAACAATGGGATGAAGCCGGGATACAAATTTAAGGTTCATGCCAATTTACCAGATGAGAAAAGGAAAGATTATCACGAGATAGGCCCCGTTTCTAAGACTGAAACTTTGATCAAGCAGGGGAAGCTCCTCCAGACAATTAAGTTGCCTCCTTAAGGAGGGAAGAACTGGTAATCGGCACAATCATATTTGTCTTCTGGAAACTTAGTAAATAATGAGCCTTAAACTAAAATAAAACTATCCTAATAATACTTTTGAGGCCATATGTCTGTGTTTCTCTTTCCTATTCCCTTTGTCAAAACACACATCTTATACTGCTATTTAAAGCGAACTGCAAAACACTTAGCGGTATATATCACAACAATGGCACTCCCCCCACCCTTCACTCCGCTGAGCCTAATATTTGATTACTGCTAGTCAAATCAAGCTTTCAGGCAAATAATCTCCATTTTTAAAGTTAATGAGATATGGTCATGTCGACAACAGCTTGCAGAAACTTTTAATTTTAATTCCTGCAGGCTGTGCTGGCCTCTTTTACAGCAACTACTGTATGAATGAGTCAAATTTGCCAACATGGCTTATGTAGACAAGTGCACACTAATTAAAAATACCCACTGGTATCATAATTTAAATACCATGAAAATAAACTGTGAAAGTCGCTCGGATCCAGTCTCATGGTTCCCTTTGAGCGCGCGCTTCCTTTGACTATAGGATGTTTTATTGCTGGCGTGTTCTTAGCTGAAAACCACTTTGCATCTTGGAGGAATCTGAGAGTGTAATATAATTACACAATTTGTGTTAATATTTGTTTCTCATAAGCTGTTAAGCAGGCCTCCCAGAACGACCACTAATTGAGAAAACCATACTGCGGAGGCAAGCGACGAAGTGACACTCTTGATTTAAGGTCCCTTACAACTTCTCTTGGGTCTATGGTAACTTCTCTGGTCGCTCTCAGCTCAAGCCACGAGGAGATCATAGAGAAAACACGGTTGTTTTTGTCAGTCTTTCTTTTATCCTTATAAAGTTTTCATTCCTCTTAATATTTGCATTTTAACTGCATTCCTTCCCAACATAGAAGGAAGGGCAGGCTTCTTTCCCTAAATCTAATCCCTAAATACTGCTCTCCTATAACTCCTTTTCATCCATCCATCTATCCTTCCATCCAGACACTCACACACATAGACACTCACATGTTTTTTTTAATTTAAATAATTTTTGGCAAGGGAATTCCACGGTCTGCCTTTGCCGAGATAAAAGCACATTTCATACAGGGTAAAAAAAGGTTGGCACCTCGAGGGTTAAAGCTATTTGAGGGGTTAAATACGCAATTACCTCTGACTAAAACCAGAGAGACATATAGATAAATAGCAGAAATGAAGTCCCCAGGTTCCCTTCAGAAGCCTTCATCACATTACTACCAGACAGAAACTCTTTAAGTACCATTTTCAGATGTTAAATCATTGTTCGCGCTGCACATATTCTTGCTACTCCTGGGGGAACAATATCTGAAGAGAGCGTGCTAACAAATGCAATCCTGTAAACAGGCATTTTTCCTCTTGTTGTGAGTACCTTTGTAGCCCCGCTTCCGGCTCTGTCATCCATGCCTGCGCTTGGCTTTGAAGTTAAAGTACTGAATGAACGGCATCATCTATTATCCAGGGTGTGCATGTAGATTATAAATAAGAAATAGAAGTGACTTTCAGTACACTGCTTTTGCATTACCAAGCTGCCTTCTCTCTTACCTCCTTCTGTCCTTCATACCTTGCAACCAACAACCTATTAGAAATCTGAATTTCGGGGTTTCTTTCAGAGGGAGATGCAGATGGGAAAATTTACGTGCCCAGGTGTGAGGAACTGTACCAACCCTGGCTGGGTCTGGGCCCCGGGCTCTGAGGCCAGCCTCTCTCCCTCCTAACCCTTATCTTACAGATGCCCTTCAGGACGAGTGTCTGGTGATAGGACCGGTTCTTCATTTACATTTTTCTGTTGACAAACAGAGTCTATGAATATTAATTATTCTGAAGTTTATTTGCAGAAAAGGCACTTTCTAATCCTTATCAATTATTTATTGAAAATCTCCCCCATCTAATAATCTCATTAACATTATTATACTAAGGCCAACAGCAAATATTCCTTTGATAAGTAACAACCCAACCCGTTATCCTTCCTGCCAAATCTCATGTAGCCTCTTCCTTTGCTTTATCAGGGATAACCCGGCTTTTGTTTCCAGGAAGCTCTAGGATAGTCCTCCATTTTTTTTAAAGAAAAGAAAATGTACATACAGTGCCTTTTATGTTAAATAAAAACTGGAAGTTTTTTAATACACTGTGCTAAAAGAAAAAAAAGGAGAAAAATCTAAACCTTGGAAAAATACGTAGGTGCCTGCTTTTTTCATTGCTATTGGGTATATGCTGAATTATTAAATGGAAATTCCAAGGTAGAGAAATCGCAAGGGACAAAAACTGCAGAGTCATGGACCGTGAGTGACCCCAGGGGAAAGGCATCACATTTGGAAACATGGGAGGCCTGCAAGAATGTAACACAAATGAAAAACACATCTCAATAATGACAACATCTTGTATTTGTATAATATTTCATTGCTTATGAAACATTTTCACCTGAAATACCTCCTTTGCTTCCCCTAATGCCCCTCTGACATGTACAAGACAGTTATTATTAACTTTTATCTTACAGATGAAGAAACCAAGACTAAGCAACTGCCTAAGGTCACAGAGCCACAAGGTGGCAGGACATGGACACTACTCCCTAAGTCTCGCACCCCAAATCGGTTGATTGGATCTGTCTTCAAAATGAGGGTCTCCTCTAACTTCCTTCTTCCTTTCTGATTCACTTACGGCTTTTTAAAGGATATCCTTGCTTGCAAGGCCACATTTTAAAGACCTGGAGGAGTTCCCTGGTGGCCTAGCAGTTAAGGATGTGGCATTGTCTACTACTGTGGCTCTGGTTACTGCTGTGGTGCAGGTTCAACTCCCTGGCCTGAGAACTTGTGCATGCTGTGGGTGTGGCCAAATAAATAAATAAATCAAGGTCTAGAGTGCCTACTGTGATTTGTTCACTACTGTACTTTCCAAAAGTCAGCAAAGAACCAAATATCTCAAGTAGAGCATGGTTTCTAATTTAATCAGAAATGAATGAGAGAAGAAACAGAGTGCAATTTTAGAAGCAAAAGGAACCTTTGAAAAGAACTCGTTTCCAGAGGCTCCAAGAGTTAGTGACTTGCTACAAATCAAGAGTGAATTATAGTAGCAAGACTCAAACCTAGTCTGGCTGCTACTCCCATCAATGTTCTTGGACCATATTTGCAGAGCCCTTGCATTTGCCAAACTTAAGAGGTCACTTCTTTTTTCCTTTTGATCAAGGCGTCATCTATTTTTTTTTTCTCCCACAGAAGGAGTTTCTCATCTATTGCCTAAGAACATGAGTCAATACCCCTAAAGATTCCCCAGAATTTAACATGGTTTGATAGGAATAACCAGCCAGGGGAGACATTTGAGCTCTTCTTCATTTCTCTCCCTTGGAATTTCCATTTAATAATTCAGCATATAACCAAGAGCGATGAGAAAAGACATCCCCTCTTCTCTTCACCCCCTCCTGACCAATTTGACCTCATTTACAAAGTCTCTAGAATGAAAAGCATTCCAAAGAAAAAAAACCTTTGTTTTCTGGTTTGCCTTTGTTTCTCTTTTGCCCAACATAAAAAAAAAAAAAAAATGGCAGGGACAGAATGATTTTTTTTGTGCTACATATTAACTGTTATCCTATTAGTAAAACTATACACTCCACACATCAGACAAGGACCAAGCCTGATTCAAAGGCAGGATGTTACACATTCGAGGTAGGAAACCAAGAAAAGGCCAAAGGAGAGCAGGGATGTGGGTGATACTAGCCCACTTCTTGAAGACTGTGACTGTCTAGGAAGGAATCATAGAGGTTACCTCTGGTCAAGTCTGATAAGAGTGAGACGTGGAGATCAGGGCTGAAGTCATCTTACAAGGGGTTGCTGGCAAATTCTGGGAAGTCTTAGCTTCTTTCCCAATAGCATTCAAGAAAATGTGGGCTTGCAGGAACCAGAATAACCACAGTGAATGAGGCTTTAAGGAATGGGAATTGGGAAACAAACTGTGGCAGGAAGGATGGAGCTGGGAAGTTTTTTTTTTTTTTTTTTTTTTTTAAAGAAAGTGAAAAAATAAAAAGTTATCCATCCTAGACCACAGTGTGACTAGCACAGGAATTTCATCACCGACTACATCAAAACAATTTCCTAGAGCTACCATCAGTTCATCTGCTAGGATAGGGGTCAGCAAACTACTGCCTGAGGGCCAAATGCAGCCCTCAGCCTGTTTCTGTAAATAAAGTTTTATTAGAACACAGCAATGCCCATGTACTGTCTATGGCTATTTTCACAAAGAACTTTTGTGACAGAGACAGAATACCCTATAAAGCCCCAAAAGTTTACTGTTTAAAGTAACTTTTAAAAAGTTTGCTGATCCCTGCTCTAATAAAATTATGGTGAAGAAAAATACCCATCTCCCAATAATCAATAACACATTTTACAATAGATGAACATATACACCTCCCTACACCCCCCCCCCGCCCCCCGCGCAACACAGATAAATCCTAAACATTGAACTTAGTTCTTAATGGTGCTGGTTACCACAAGAATGAACTTTTCAATTTTATCCATCCTGACAGATCGTACAAGGGCCCCCATCCTAGCCCAGAAGACTATTTCTAAACGTCAAGGGCGTCCATGCAAAAGTTAATCAAAGGACAAAGCCTTTATTTTGTCTGAGCTTAGTTTCTTTATCCATAAAATGTGAAGCTGGATCATCTAAGGAATTTTAAAAATTCTATAACTCCACAGAGAAAAAGAATAGATGCAATTACACACATCTATATATTGGGGGGAAGGAGCGGGGCGAGGCGGGGGAGAGAATTGACGACACAGTACAACCAAGTGGGAACAGATGAATGTGTGTAAAAGGGACAAAATGAAGTAGTTTTATCATTCCCACAAGAGGTATGAAGGAGCTCAGCACCTGGAGCTGGGGTAGAAGGAATGTCCAACATAAACATGATAGAAAATTGTTAGGAGAGACCAAGGTTCTATGAAAGCTTCTGGAGAAGGCTTGAGGCTGCGAGAAGCCTGGAAGAAGGGGACTGACTGTGGACTTTGAAAGGAGCTAGAGATGCCAGCCTATGAGCCACCCAGAGAAGTGTTTTTTTTTTTTCAGCTCCTCATACTTGGAACTGAAATAGCCTGGTTTTCTTCTCCAGCCTACCAAGTGCGTCTCTTTTTTGCAGTGACAACAAAGACGTGGCCATGGTGACACCTTCGAGGAACTGAGGTTCTCTTGCCTCTGAAACGCCAGAGTGGGAGATTTTCCAAAGCTGACTTTTCTTTGAAGACAAATGCTTTTTCAGCCGGCTCCAAGGTCCTTGCCAAAAGCAGACCTGCTGGTCTGTTTTTAAAGGTGAGAGAGAGATAAAGATAGACTTAAAAAAAGATAGGCTGCAGCCTCATCTGTGGGGTTTCGTGTTGATTCCTAACACTGACCAGCTAACATGTGTGCTGACTGAACAGTTTAAAAGCAAGGACCAGGCAAAATCGGACCGCTCGGCGAAATAAGCCGTGAAAGTTAAGAGTATTTTCCAAACAGGGAACAAACACGTGCTTTGCTGTCAGGGAAATGTACATAGTTTGACTTGTAGGTTATGAATCTTTAAAACTCCCACCCTAAGTTCCATCAGAAATCCATCGTGAACACTATCTTTTATTTATAGTGCTAAGCAATTGTTCTTTGTTAACTGCGGTGCTGTTGGATGTAGGCAAAGCCAGTGGGCCACGAAAACCATCACACACAACACCACACAGGGAGCAAGCACGTTTCGTCAACAGGGCTCATCCCTCTTAGTGCAGAAGAATCCACTCTCCCCGATATTAAAACAATGAAAATGACTGCAATGGCTTCAAAAGGATGAACTCATTAATCCGTGAAGTGGCGTGAACAATTTCCTCAAGAAACACAAGGTCCCAGAAATCTTTTTATCCACATCCCATTTTTGTTGGTTGGGAAAGGGTTTGAGCCTGTTACATAATACTAAGAAAACACAGAAGGTATTTCCCCAGCCCTGTCAGTCTGTGACAGCTGTTTGGGGCACCTGGAAAAAGTTTGCAGTTTTAAGTCTCTGAGTTCCATGTACCCAAACACAAGAGCAATAAAGGGAAAACTGTCCAACCCTAAATGGCTACTCTTAAGTTGCCATAAAATAGCTGCTGCAATCACATCTCCTAGCTTATAATGTGCATACTTATTAATAGAGCCAGGTTACCCATGGCTTAAAAGCCAACACTTCCATCTCCCTGACTAGCCAAGAAGATAGTCATCTGACAAGATTTCCAGGCTGGGGGTATGATTCTGATCTTCCAGAACTATCACGCTTCAGCTTTCTTGTCTGCAACAGACTGTAAACTTCGCCACAAGCGCTGCTAAATTTCTACCCTTTCTGGGATAAAAACAAAGGTTCTGCAATCAAACTGTTTAAGAAACAGAAGGCATCACTCTCCTTTCTGCCTGGGGGTACCAGCCTTGGGAGTTCATTAGAAGGATGCAGGCAACAGGTGTGAAGCAGGACTTCCTTGGAAATGGAAAGACACAAACCCAAGCTGCAAGGTACAGATGCTTAAGAGTCAAAGTGGGGGAGTTCCCATTGTGACTCAGTGAGTTAAGAACCCAACTAGCACCCATGAGGATGCAGGTTCGATCCCTGGCCTTGCTCAGTGGGTTATGGATCTGGCACTGCTACAAGCTGTGGTGCAGACTGCAGATGGGGCTGTGATGTAGGCTGGCAGCTGCAGCTCCGATTCGACGCCTAGCCTGGGAACTTCCATATGCCCTGGGTGTGGCCCTAAAAAGAAAAAAAGAGCCAAAGTGGGCAATTTTGCTAAAAAAAAAAAAAAAAAAAAAAAACAAGGGCTCAAACTAACTAACTGGGAAAGGAGGGAAATGAAAAGCTTCTGTCTATGGGAATGTTTGGGGTTTTCTTACTGGACTTAGCAAGAAGAGATGGGTTGAAGTGGGAGAGTTGTGAATGGGACAGTCTTTTAAGGTACTTATAATGGAGAAGGAGGCCAAGGAAAGCAGGAGAAATCCTTGCAGCCTGACCTGACTGTCACTACAGTCAACACAATGAGAGGGGTCTGGGGTTGCTGAGTGCTGAGTTCAGCTTGTGGGATCAGGCAGATGTGGGTTAGAAGCTGGGCTTGTCCAGTTATAAGCTGTGTGTGAACATGGGCAGCTAATTAAGCTCCTTCCTGGGACCAATAGGAGTTTTTAAGAGCACTTAGCTCAGATGGTGCTTGTACTCACATATGTGGGAGTACTGAGCACAAATGTGAAAAAAAGGTGCTTTCAATAAACTTGCTGTTGAGATTACTACTACTTCTAATACCATTCCAACTGCGGTTTTAGTAATTTTAAGTCTATACAAATCTGTGACAATGGGAATGCTTAAGGTGCTTAAGTTTTGTGTTTTTTTGTTTGTTTGTTTGTTTTTAGGGCCATGCCCGAGGCACATGGAGGTTTCCAGGCTAGGGGTTGAATCGGAGCTGTAGCTGTTGGAGTACACCACAGCCACAGCCACATGGGATCTGAGCCACATCTGCGACCTACACCACAGCTCACGGCAACGCTCCTTAACCCACTGAGTGAGGCCAGGGATCAAACCCATGTCCTCATGGATACTAGTCAGGTTCCTTAGCACTGAGTGATGATGGGAACTGCCGGAATGCTTAAGATTTTAGATAAAAAGAAATGAACTCATTTATTGAAAATGTGCGTATTACTTATCATCTTTTTGTTCTATTTCCTCTTCAAAATAATTTCTAAGAAATGTGCCCCGATATGGAATTACTTGGCAAAAATGGAAGAAGGTGAGGGGGTGGGGGAGTTAGGCAAACAGCTAGCATTAATTAGACCTTAAACTGTGAAATGTGAAACTAAGAACACACACTTTTTCCCTACAGCTATAAAGACAAAAACACAAAATTAAAATCATGATGAAAAAAATGAACCACCATATAAGAGAATTAACCCTAACCATTCCTACCGCTAAACATTATTGCTATTTTTCCCCTCTACAAAGCTCTAGGGTGGGAATGGGCAAGGAATATGTAAAAATGTGAAGGCATGATAAAAAAAAAAATTTAAAGACTATCTACTAAAATGTCAACAGTTGTTATCTCTGTAAAATGAGACTGCAGGAAGTATGGTTTCTTTCTTCTCTGTTTTCTTTGCTACATCTTCTAATTTTTCTACAATGAACATGTTATTAATTGCACAGTAGAAAATGCAAAATTATTTGGTATTCAATTTTCAATTGAAAACATCTGAATTACACCCAAGCCTCACACAGAGCCAGCACTGAGGATTTCACTGTTGGCTTTAGCACATGGGGGGATTTTGCAGGCGCTGGCAGAGTTAACTGACTGTGTGGGCACCTCTTCCAGCATATTCAGCGGCCATTCTCTAATTGTGCCACAGTCTCTCTGCCAACATTTTATAGGAGTTGCACAGAATGAACCTATGGCTAGTTATATTCACACCCTAGAGGACCTTCTTAAAATTCTAGCTTCCAAAAAAAAATCAACTTTTTTTTTTCCTGTTCTTAATTCCTCAGAAACTTCCCCAGCCTTCCACAAATCAAGTCAGGCCACAAGAATCAAACATTATCTCAGATTGGAACCTAAACAGGAGACTTGCCAGACAACAACCTAGGGAAGCTATTGGTTATGTGTAGTATATAATTATTTGCTATCCTGGTTCTAGGTACTAATCCCATGGAAATTACAGAGGGAAGGCAGCAAGGAGCACTGAGACATAAAAAAATCATTGCCATGTGTAAAAACTTAGATGTTAAAAAAGAAAATGCAGGCACAAGAATTTAGCCAGGAAAAAAAAAAAAAAAAATAGACATGCCAATAAAAAAGCTGCTTCTTAAAATTTGGCTGGCAGCGTCCTTCCCCTCCCCAATGGATACTCTTAGTAAAGAAAACATGGTCGATTTTTTTTCTCCCTTGCCTGTATTTGATTTCCAATTAAAATTAAATATAAACTGAAACGCCACCTGGATTTTAGCAAACTCCAATCCCCACCCTCCCCCCTCCTTTTTCTTAAAAGAAGACCTGGGCTTACATATACAAACATTTTGCTAAATGACCCGTGGCAAATTGCGTAATGCCAGTAAAAGTTGTGTTTTTTAAGTTATGAGCCCCAAAGATTTTATCTGAAATAAAACCCTGATTCAATTCAGATTCTGGAGGCAAACTGTGTCCTTAACTCTGCCTCTAAATTTAAAACATTTGTGTGTGGGGCCCCTTCAGTAATGTTGCTAGTAGGTATGGAGGAGAAATTCTGTATTTATTAGGATATGTGTTTTCTTTTCTAAAATGGTAAATTGGGGCACTAATTGCCTACAAGAACTGATTCTCTGCAGTCTTCATGTAGAGGTCAGTTCCTAAATGAAGAGTCCGGTTGTCAAACAGGACTGTGTGCTTATTTCCATTAATCTTCTCATTGAGGGAAGACACACAGCTTCTCATATTCAAGGTCTCCAAAAGGAACGTCTTCAATGTTCCAAGGTGGTTGGATTTGAATATGAAGTGCATGGAGGAGGCTAAAGAACACATGAGCCCTGAGGAAAAAAAAAAACATGGATCCATCCTTGAACCTTTATCTTTGAATCCTGATATGTTAGCCAAGACATTTCAATGTCCTCACAAGGTGCTGAATATGGACAACAGTGTTGTGAGCACATTTTAAGGGGCTAACTACTGTGCTAAGGCCTTTATGCATCTGATTCAATGTCTTCATCACACAAACCCTCTCTGGGGCACCAGAGATAAAGTTATCTCCATTGCCCCATTTTACAGATGAGAAAAGTGAGGCTCAAAGAGATGGGCATAACTCACCCAACTTCCTTCATTTAGTACATGCTGGAGCTGGGTTTCAAACCTGTGTCAGCAGAATACTAAAATGTCTCCAATGAAACATTCTTCCTACCTTTTCTAACTCCCCGGGGCAGTGCAATAAGTCTCTAGTGGAAATAGCCCCAACTGGGTAAGCAAATGGGTATGACTACATTATGACTGTCAATACAGTACGTGACAAAGTCCAAACACACAAAGAAGGATTTCTGAATAGGGAAGCAGTGGAGAAATCTAAGTGCATATTTTTTTAAATCTACACTCTGTTTGGATGGACCACAGAATGATTTTTGTCATAAACATAGGATGTTATATAAGGAGAGCGAGTGGTTGTCAAATCTGATGGTGGAAATACTTAGAAGTTGGTGGAGAGACAGTACTAGGAGGAGATACGTGGCAGGTGGAAACTCAAACATGTAGGAAAAAAATCTTATAACTATGAAAATGCATCCCTTGAGGTCTATGGGAAAAATGTATAAATATGTGATATTCTTATATATTTACATCATTTTATAAATTATATATTTATATTAAATTTATAGTATATTTCCTAGAAACTCATAAATATATAAAATACATATAAAATCTTGCTCAGGTGGCAGGTATTCTCTGCCATTTCTATACACTCATAGAAATTTTTCAGGTAGTGTGAATGTATATTTCAAAATAACTTTTTACTTATGAAGACAATAAACATTATTGTAGAAATTTTTGTATATATAGAAAAGTGAAAAGTATACCAAATAAAGTACAAAGCCATTAACACACGAAAAAATATTGATAACATTTCCACAGGCTTTTACAGGGTTTTTTCCTTCAATTTTTTTTTCTTTTTGGTTTTTTCTTTTTTTAGGGACAAGAAGCAGCGGCACATGGAGGTTCCCAGGCTAGGGGCTGAACTGGAGCTGCAGCCGCTGGCCTATACTACATCTCCAACAATGCCAGATCCAAGCCATGTCTGCGACCTACACCACAGCTCATGGCAACACCAGATCCTTAACCTGAGCAAGACCAGGGATTGAACCTGCGTCCTCATGGATACTAGTCAGATTCGTTTCTGGTGAGCCACGACAGGAACTCCCCACTCCAATTTTTAAAATTAAAAATTTTTATAATGGACAAAGTAATTAAATATTCTACAAGAGTATGATTCTTAATGGATCCACAATATTACCTCAAACTTATATACAACCATCTATATAATGTGATTGACTCAGGGCATTTTTTCATTTTCATATCATAGAAACTACCATAATGAACATCTTCAGGTATATATCTTTATGCCTCACATTGCTTCCATAGGTTACATTCCTAATAATGATGGTGATAAAGAATAACAATAGCTAATATTTATAGATCCACACACTCAGAATAGTAAATACTGATACTATCCCCATTTGATGGCTGTGTAAACTGAGGCACAGACAAATTAACTGATGTACACAATCACCAAACTTGTCAGTGGCAAAGTCACGACTCAGGCCAAACAGGCTGCCTCTATCGTTTATGCTTTTAGATACTCTACCTTTTCTGGTGGTTATCAAGTGTGCATCAGAAATACAAATTCTTGGCCCTCCTCCAGTACCTGAGGGTGGATCCCACAGTCTGTATTTTATGACGTCCTCCAGGTGATTCCAATGCAAATACAAGTTTGAGAACTACTCAGTTAAAACGTACCCCTGAATCAAAGGGTCTGTTTTAAGTCTCCTGCTACACAACACCAAACTGCACCCAGAACAGGCTGCACAAATTTATGTAAGCCACATAAGAGAGTGTCAAAGCTATCCGTATCATTTATTGCAATGTTTGCTCATTTGCACCAAGATCTTCCAACTAGTTCATACCGTTCTTTAGCTGGGAAAGTTAAAGAGTATGTAAACCTGACAAATGCATTTGAATAGACATAAAATGACTCTCGGAACCCATACCGAGTTCTTTATATGACCTTACTTTCCAGAATTTTCTTCAGAGCTGGCACTTACAGTGCTGTATTTGAGATCTCCAAGAACTAATTCCAGGGACACATTGGGAAGCATTTAGAGCCAAAAGAGGAAACCTTTTCCAAATTAGAGATAGGTTACTAATATACTTAACATTAATTAAACATAGAAAAAGCTAAGAACATTTGTCAAAACACTGAACCAGCTAGCAAATCTAATTAGCATGCAGTATGAACTGTATAGTATTTTAATTGGGGGGTAGAGAGCTGGGGCATGATGCACATGAAACTGTAATTGTAAAGTTATACAAACGTGCACATACACACACACTTTTCAGAGCAAAAGAGGCTGGAGTTTCATGAGACTCACAAAGGACAGACAGTAAAGGTGCAAAATATAAGAACGATGGAATTAAGGATACAGCCCATGCCAGAGAAAGCCACCCACCTGGAAGACTCAAGAGATTTTCACTAATTGGGAGATAAAATGGGAAGTCGTCTGCTAACAAACTTAGAAACAGCAATAAGCAAGAAGGTAAGAAAAGAAAGAAGAAAAGCAGAAGGGAGAGAATACAAAGCCAATGTACTTTCTAGGAAAGACTGTCAGTTCATAAAAATAGCTGGATTGAATGAAGATCTTCCAATGTGACAACTATTTTAAAATAAGGTATCGTGGTTTCAGTTTCTAGCCCTATGATGAATAGAGGTGAAGGAGCTAAAATTCAGTAAGAAAGTATGTGAAATATGGACACCACCAACCAAATGACCAGTCTTGTCAGCCCTCATCTAATCTCTGGAAATCATACACTCAACTCAGGCAATGGTCTGTGTAAACAGATAGGCCCCGGACCATTTCCTGGAGACCAATCAACTCAGATGCTGGTATCCAGCATAAAAAAACTTCTACTTACCATAAGCCTCCAGTCCTCCCACAGTAGAAATCCACTCTGGCTTGTCCCCAAATTAAAAATGGCAAAATGGCAAAGATGCATCTCTTGGCCATTTTATCTACATAAGCCAGATCTACACAGCTCAGGATATACCTTCTATTCATTATCTCCTGATTGAAAGGGTTAAACTAAATTGGCAAGTGTGCACATAGTTGTAATACTGTTTCCCAATTTTTTTTTTTTCTTTTTTGGCTGCCCCGAGGCATATGGAGTTCCTGGGCCAGGGATCAGATCCTAACTCTAGCTATAACCTACGCCGCAGCTGCGGCAACGTGGAATCCTTAACCCACTGTGCCAGCCAGGGATTGAACCTGTGTCCCAGTGCACAAGAGACACTGCCGATCCTGCTGCACCTCAGTGGGAACTCGTGTTTCCCAAATTTTATCAAGTCTTCAAAAATTCCAACAACACAGATCCAAGGAAACATCCTCTTTGGGTCACTTAAGATTTATTGCTTAAATTACTCATCTGTCAATTAGTCATAGGCATCTCCTCTACAGCTTTTCTTCATTTGCTTTGAAATTGTTATTGATATTTAATGCACATGTTTATGCCTTCTCCTAGTCAAATTAGATCATGAATTTTAGGACTGCAGGGAAATATTGAGGATATTTCTTTGTAACATCTAAGTGACCATGGGATTATGAACATAAGATATGCTTTTTTTTTTTAAAGGGGGCTCACCTGGGGCATATGGAGGTTCCCAGGCTAGTGGGTGAATTGGACCTGTAGCTACCCGCCTACACCACAGCCACAGCAACCCAGGATCGGAGCTGCGTCTGTACCCTATCCAACAGCTCTCCAGATCCTTTAACCCACTGAGCCGAGCGAGGCCAGGGATCAAAACCTCATCCTCATGGATAGTAGTCGGGTTCTTTACCACTGAGCCACAATGGGAACTCCGATATGCTACTTTTTTAATGTTAATTTTCTTTGGTAAAAGAACCACAGCCAAGGATATCCACTCTTTGAGTGACTCATCAGGGTCCAAGCCTCCACTTCCTTGGTAGGCTGGCTGATTATTCTTCTAACTGCCAATTTTGCCAAAACTTTCGCTTGTAAGATGCATTCAGTTAAATGATTACAAAGAAACTGTGCAGGTGTGAAGACACTTACAAGTCAACTGACCATTTAACAAAATGCAAAAGTCTTAAATTGTGAGACACACACACACTTCAGAAATCCTTTAGTTGCGTCACTATAAAATAAGAGTAGAAGGTTCTGGAAGGCAAATCTTGCCACATCTGCCATTCACAAATCCATTAGGTCAACAAACATCTTCCATAAAAGACCAGATAATAAGTATTTTAGACTGTGAGCCATGCATTCTCTGTTGCAACAGCTCCTCTCTGCTGTGGAATAAAGCAGCCATAGACAAGAATAGACAAGTGGGCATGGCTGTGTTTCAAAAAAATCTTTACTCCAAAGAAAAGATGGCAGGCCAGACTTGGCTGATTTGGCCTTCTGTATTGGTTCACGGATCCCCAGTATGGTCTGCAAGCTCAACACAGCACTTTGTCCCTAGAACTTACCCAATAAAGGTACTGAATGAATGGCTAAGACAAGTTTCAAGTAATTCCAGAATGCGATCTTGACAATTCTAATTGTGAATCACTACATTACAGAATATAATCTTGACAATTATAATGGGGAATATCACATATCCAGCTTATGCATGATGCTTTCTTAAAAGCATGATGTCTTACAGCATATTAATGATACAGTAGGTCTATATATCAATGCACATGACACACCCACATAACACACAGCACAAACTTTGTGTTTGTAAAAGAAGTGTAAATCTAACAAGATAATCGGTATATCATGATAAAAAGGTACACTGCAAACACATTTCCACTTAGTACCTCTGCATGTAGAATTTCTATTGCGTTTGAAATGGAAATATCACTGCGAGGAGGAAAAAAATGAGGCAAGGTAAGCAATATTATCGCAGTATTATTTATCATACACATTAGGACCAAAAATAGTCAGGAAAGAATGAGCATTATGTCATTCTCTCCCAGTCTTTAACCTTGAAAAGGTTGTTGAGTTCGTAGAGAGGATAACAGGAGTCAATACAAGAGGCTATAAAAATGGAACTACTTACCATGCAACCTTGAAAAATTAACACAATAATTATAACAATAAAACGCTACTTTAGCCGTCTTTCAAGATGTTATATCTTATTTTATTAAATTTTTTCCAAACCTTTTTCTTCCTTTCGTTCTGCGAGGCACGGCTCTGCTGTCGAAAAGCAAGAGACATTTTACGCACAATTTTCCCTCTACTAGAAAGAGGTATATTGTGCCCTTCAGTGAACATAAAATTGATATTATCATCTCTTAGTTTATATCTCACTACTTAACCTTCAGATTAAAAGTTATTGGATTTGAATGACTAAGAAGACATCATGTCACCTTCTCTTCAATGTGGAGAGAGGGGTGTTAGGGGGTGAGAGAAGGTACAGTGATAAAAACAAAGATTGCGAATCAACTGACACTTTGCCTCTTTTGACAAGCAACCGTGAGGGTGACAATTACTTATGGCTGCGTGGATGAGAAAGTGTGTAAAAAATGGTCTACTTTAAGAAACTTTGCTCAAGATGAATCTGCGTTAGGAAGTTCATTTTATTTGGGGTACTGTCTAAAAGGCACAGTCTTTTTGTACTGGATAAAAGAGTTCATTCAGGGAGAAACCTAGGGTTACCAACTTGACAAAAAAAAAAAAAAAAAAAAAAAAAAATCCTACCCCTTCAGGATTTGCGCTTTCAGTTTATGCAGAAGTTGCAGGAAAATATCCTGCAACTTCTGATTAAAGAGGACAGAGCTTCTTTCGTTCCACCTACCTCTGTGAAGGGCTCACCTTCAACTCACAAACAAGCCTTGCTCTCCCTAAGCAGTGCAATCTATTCCTCTTAAATGAGTCTTCCGATAGCACCAGCTGTTTAATAATTACATAGTGTATTTTTCCAACAAAGGAAACACAACATGCACCTCCTTCACCTTAAAAAACAAATTCATTCTAAGAAGCCTGTGTCAACATGAGAGGCTTTATCAGAGATCTAACTTGGTAGTTTTGGTCTCTAAGAGAGATAAGCACATTCCCTGATCAATAGAAACACAGGCAGTTTATCAGCCCTGCCCATGTGACTTTTGGAAGATATACTCATTAGTAACCGGCAAAGGCTAAAGGGAAAATACTCGATAATTTTAATCTGAATAAACATAGGCAGTCAAAAGAGTGAGGCCGAGTGATATAGGATGGTCGTCTTTAAAAAAAAAAACCAAAACTTAAAAAGGGGAGGAGGATACTTTTCCAAAATAAATCCACCCTCCAGTTAAAATTATGCTTGTGCTTTCTTTACCACATGGCAATAATCGAGGAGTGAGCAGTCAAAAGGAGCTTGGCTTGTCCTCCTGCTGCCCTTTCTCTCTCTGTTCATGGCGCCCACCCCGGGCTGGTCATTCAGGTCAGAAACCCTGAGCCACCCCTCATTACTCTCGCTCCTCGATGCCCTCCCATCTCATTCAAAACGCCTACATTCCCCTCAAGACTCTCTGTTGATCCAGGCCTTCCTTCCTCCTTCTCTTTCATTCATTCACAGAATCCGTCAAAGAGCTACCCTCCACCAGGTACTAGGCTCTACGTCGAGGAGCATCAGGGGATGAGACAGGCCCATTCCTGCCCTGATGGGGGTGATAACTGATCAAGGGATTCGAAAGGAGGAGGAGGAGGAATGCAGGGAGCAAGAGAGGGGGAGGGGGTGGTCCATGCAGGGCGTCCTCCCTGACAGGAGGTGAGGGTGTGTCCCCTCACTGAATCCAGGGCCAAGCCCAACAGCCTTGTCACTACTATTAATGTCCCAGGGATCTCTTTCCTTACGTTCCAGTCCAGGTCCAACCTTCTAATTTATCTTCAAGTCCAACTCCTCTTGCATGGCCTTTCTTCTTGGCTTGGAAACATCCCTTGGCTTAGAAACTCAAGCCTCCCACAAACTGAACTCAATTTACCTTCGAACCATTCTTCTAACACTGCTCCCCAGGGTTACTCTTTAGGCTCCAGCCAAATATACTCCAAGTTATTCACCCATGCTCTCTCAGGACCTCGCACCTCAGTGTGGTCCCCACCATTCCTTATAAAGAAGTGAGCACCATATGTATTGGTTAAATGAAAGAATATGCCAACAAATGAACAAATGAATTTCAAGAAATCCAAAGCTAAGAAACAAAGTTAAGACATGTCTTGTAGCACATTTAGTTGTCCACTTGGACCACAGCTGGGTCAGGCCAGTATGCAAAATTCGCTTCACCACATTTTCTTGGGAGAGAGGAAGAAAAAAATGTGCTTGTATTTCCACCAACCAAATCAAACATAGTATTTAGCAAAGGGTCTCTGGAATGTTACAAGTAACACTTCATAATTACAATAGATTGGAGTTCAAAGACTAAGTGATGAAAAGAAACTTTCTAATATGGGGTTCAATTCCCTATATAAACTTCCTTTCTGTTGCTCCATCTACCACTTGCATTTATATTGCTATTCTACTCTGTCATAAAAGCAGCCACCTTGTAACCCTTTTTATCAAGTAATCTATGCACTACCTAAAAGTACACTAGACTCCATCAGGCGAGCTGTAGGTTTACATTACACAAACATACCAATTCTGCCAGTTCAGCACTAGTTGTCAATAAAAGCAAGCACTTGCAAAACAGCAAAGTAGGTTGCTTGCCTCCCAGAACAGCTAGGAGCCTGCCAGTTTTGCAAAACAAACTCTCTGCAATCACCAAAGCGAATCTGTCAACAAATTACTATTAAAGTCATACCTCCCGAAAGTTCAAAAAGAGATTTCTGATTAGACAAGAGATAGGGAGTACTTTTTTATTAGTATTATTAGCTCACAGGTCAGGGCTGAAAATTACCTTCTCAAAGTAGCAATGCTTTTGCATCAAGTCAAGAGGGCCCACTTCACTCATAATGAAATGTGGCATCTGGGTTCCTATTACTACGCTCTCTTATGTACACAACTCTTTTTTTTTTTTTTCCTTTCTTTCTTTTGTGTTTCCTGGGCCATCTTAATTTCCAATGGAGAGATTAATGACATACAACTGTTCAGAAATCAGAACTTGAAAGAATTTCATACAAGGCTCACATCACAAGTTACATAAATCTTTTGACAACAGTATTTTGATGGAAGGCAGGTCTAAACAACAGAGAACTAAATTTAGCATTCAGGGTGAAAGATGACTTTGCCAGAAATATCCACAAAAGGAATTGAGAAAAAGTGTGTGTTTGTTATTGTTGTGGCTGCTTTTTCTTTATTTGTCAGAATTATCTGAATTCCTGTCTCCGTTTTGTTTCAATTTGTTTGTATGGTTTTTGCTAACATTTTGGTAGCACTGATTCCTACAAACTATTTTTGACCCTCAAAATTTTCTTTAGTATTTGAACTCTACCTTGTGTCCCCAAAGAGTTTATCTTAGCAGAGCAATTCCTTTAAAATTATACCTCGGGTCTTCACCTTCCAGTGAAGGAAGGCACTAGCCCCTATCACAGGGCCCAGCTTCATGAATAATCTTGTCATCTTCTATAATTTCTTCTGAAAGCTTCCATTTTTGGACAGAGATGGGGAACCTCTTTACTCTTTCAATGGCATCCAAAGACAGTTCCTGGCAGCTACTTGAGGGTGTTCCTACAAAGTATATAAGCAGCCTTTTCGAAAGAAAAAAATAATGGTGGGGCTCACCTGGCCACTGGTAACCTTGTCTTTACACCTAGCGCCATATCTAATTACCTGGGCTTCCTTCTGTGGATGGAGAAACAAGGCAAAGGATGGCCACTGGAATTTCACACAGTCCCCCTCAGGAGGATGGGTAAGAATGAGAAACAAAGGGAGGGCTCCTTTCAAATGAGCTTACTGCCCATTCACCCATCTAACACTGACAGCTATTTCTTCCAGGCATTGTTTCCCACAGAGGCAGTTAAAATTTGAAATGGTGGTAGACTATCCTTCCTGCTCTGTTCAAGATCCACTGGTAACTTCAGTAACAAAAACCAAAGGAAGGGATTCATTCTGCCATTTTGACAATGAAGAGAGGAATTCCTGAGTTTCTCTGGTCCCACGTCATTCATATATATATACACATATATACATATATATATGTGTATATAT
Source organism: Sus scrofa (assembly GCF_054392235.1). Taxonomy (NCBI): domain Eukaryota; kingdom Metazoa; phylum Chordata; class Mammalia; order Artiodactyla; family Suidae; genus Sus; species Sus scrofa. The sequence goes on from NC_139395.1 coordinate 67,415,362, forward strand.
ATATGTATTTTTTTGGGGGGGGAGTCATCTTTTTAGGGCTGTACCCTCAGCATATGGAACTTCCCAGGCTAGGGGTCCTATCAGAACTGCAGCTGCCGGCCTAAACCACAGCCACAGCAACGCCAGATCCAAGCCATGTCTGCAACCTACACCACAGCTCATGGCAACACCTGATCCTTAACCCACAGAGCAAGGCCAGGGATCAAACCCGTGTCCTCATGGACATTAGTTGGGTTCATCACTGCTGAGCCATGATGGGAACTTCCTGTATCATAATTAATCTTTTACCTCCTTCAATGGCTCATTGGTAAAATTCAACCTTTCCTCTCCTGATTTTGCAGAAGCTCCCTATCCTTTCTATTTCTCTTACCACCTTAAGAGTTACAGAATATTTTCTCTTCCTTTTACATTATTAATGTGAAACATGTACCACTATCTTTTGGGCAAAAATGTCTAACACCTTACACCAAATGTCAAAGAGGCTATATAAAATAAACACACCACTTATCCATTCTCTTCAAATAATATATCTTTGAATTCCATATGTAGTTTTACCTTTTTAAAGTGTCTTTCTCTACAGACTACTTCTAATCTGCCCTACTCATAGAAAACGATAGCCACACCTCAAAACTCTAGCAACCAAAGCTCTCCCTACACTGATTTGCAGACAATAAAAGTGCCAGGTGGTACCAAAAAAATAAAAAAAGAAAGAAAGAAAAGAAAAAAAGTCCACCATTAAATGGAATGTTGTTAAAAAATAGCTGTTTTATTTAACAGCTATTCATTTTTATTGAATAAACATTTTCTAGTATGCATTCTGTTAATTGACCTGACAGCATATGCTGTATATGGAGAAACTTCTAAACATTATGCTCTATGTAATATGCTTATCTGAAAAAGCTCTCATTTGCAGCAATATGGAAATAAAATTCTGCTTTCTAAAATTCAAGACTTTTAAAATGCATTAATCCACACACTTTAAGAAATTGCTCTGGACATTTTAAAATCCTTTCTTTAAGGGGAAAAAAAACCACTTTAGTAATTGGTAATAGTATTTGTTGCTGAGTTTCATAATGGAGGAGTCCATATCCAGCACAGAACTTTTACAGACCTAGAAATGGGGTGGGCATAATAGGAAATAAAAAGCAGTTATGGTATTGGGTAGAGAATTATTCAATGGCTCAAGGAGCATGTTGGGAAACTCTATCAAATTATAGTATTAGAAAACTATTGTTATAATCGTTTCATGGCTCAGATGCAAGTAGAGTTGAAACATTACAGAGATAATATATTTAGTTTTGAGAGAGGAAGACGGCTTGTGAGTGTGTGGCTGGGCTCCTCCAGCTAATGGTAGCACCTCTCCTAGGCTGATGGCTTCTGAGTGATGATGGCAACTTGCAGACCAAAATCACCAACTCTGCGGCCTAGAGGGCACAAGTGAGCCAACGTAGTGGATGGGAACTGGGGCTGGAGAGCTTCAGACTCCCTGACACAGCAGCAGTTCATCTCCCCAGATTGTTACCCGGGTAGGAGTATCCGGCCCTGGTTACCAGATCTGCTGATTTTTCAAGAGAATATGGAAAAGCCAGATTTTGCCCTTTTTTTTTTCCGAGGTTATCAACCACGTCATTTAAAAAAACAACAATTCTGTTTGGACCCAATTTGGCCAATCTATAGACCAAACCCAGCACAGAAGTCACTCACTCCACCACGCATCTTCACAAAAGCTCTTCATCCTAAAAAGGCCCTTGGTCTCATTTGTAGTTATCTTCAGTAATATGAATCAAACATGAAAAGGTTTGCATTTATTTACCTTAAATCCTGGCACTAGGTAAAAATTCTCTATCGTCCATGATTGTACTGGTGCAACTGGAAAATCCTAGAATGTTCAGTTTCATACACAGCATAATTAACTCATTTTTATACCAAGCCCTTTTAAGCCAGATCTTTTTGTTCCATGGACTTCTAACATATTTTACAGTTCTAATTCTCTTCCACTGTCCTACATTAATCAAAGCTGTAACCCCTGTTGTCTTTGTACTACAGAATCAGAATGTGCCCCTGGCGAGGAATGGGGGAAAAGTCAACAGGAATTAAATTTCAGTGCAACTGTTTACTCAACTGTGGCCTGCAGTTATTGAAATTTTATCCGTGGTTTTGTGTGACTACCGCAGTAATGAATTCAGCATGGCTGTGATTTTCTCACTGCTGGTATTCTCACTTCAAGTAAAAACCTGTAGAATACAAATGACGAAAACAACCCACGTCCATCACGGTGACACTCAGATTTCTCCAAACTGTTTAATTGTTGCAGTTTTCAGTCTGGAAGAAAACTGATCACACGAGTCCTGTAAAACTTTTTTGATACTTAAAAAGTTTTTTTTCTTATTTCATCTACAGATTTTCTCCCCCCGCCCCAACAACCTGTTAAGAGCCTCCATCGTACACTTAGGGAAGTCACACAGCTGTCAGTATTTTATTTTAAAAGACCGAAAAGGCTGGCCAACCACAGTATGTGGGGTTTTAGCCACAATGATAGAGCCAACTGCTTTCTTCCTTCCCAGAACATATGAGTGGCAAATAGGTATATAATTGTTATAAAAAAATATTAATAGCACTTTGAAGCACAATCAAAAGGTATAGACTTTTATATTAATAACTCATAACAAGATATTTTCCATAGTGGGTATAGCCAAGATAAAGTTACTGATGGTTTTCAAGGAAGATGCTGTTAAAAGGCTCTCAAATAACCTTCTTCTGGGAGGTCAGCTTGTGGTTTCTGTTAGTGGGCTAGGGGTGTGTGTATGTGTCTCTGTGTGTATGTCTCTCTGTATGCGTATCTGTGTGTATGTTGAGAGTATATAAAGTTTTTGGCAGACTTACAACTTTGAGACAGCAAATGGTTTTTATTTCTTCAAATAAAACTCAGAAGTTCATTTCCTATTTATCTGATTAACATACTCTAAATACTAATTACTCAGGGTGCATACCCCATTAGTCAACAGCCTCCCCTCAGCTGCTCCATAAAGAAACAGTTGATCTTGGCCTCTCTATGGTAAGGGCATAGAAAATGGCAAATCCAATTACCAACTACTTATTCCCAAAATAACCATAACTATCTGAGAATATCACATGAACAAACACACACACACATATAAATATATATACATACACATACACATACATATACCTTTCTACCACTTACTGACAGGCTTTGTCAACACTCTCACTGGGTAGAATTTGGCCATTTGTACTAATGCAAATACCCCAAGTTTATACACAACAGAGATCATAAATCTCAGCCGATATGATGTGTACCAGGGAGCAGGCGCAGTCAAGTTTGAGCTGCCACTGAGAGAGAGATTAAATCGCTGCAAGTCCTCCGAATTAAGATCTTAGCTTGTCTGTTCGTTTCCTTCTCTTTCTCTCTGTTGTATCTTTCCCGGACAGATTCCACTGCCTCGTGCTGGTTCCACCAACCTCTGATCAGCTAACAATGTGATGATTCCTTATTTGTAAAAATTCTCAGCAAGGAGAAAACCAAGCATGCTTTAGACCCTGGTAAAAGCCATATGCCTAAGACACGAAAGGATGGCCTTTGCTTCTCTGATACAGAGTCCAAGAAAATGGTTGGAGAGGTTTGCCTTTTTCTTCCTGTTCTCTCATCCCCCAACAATTTGTTTCATTCAGAAAGGCCTCAAGATGCATCATTCTTTTTTTCACCTTTTTCCAAATGGCACCATTACTTTGTATTGAATCAAGGAATCAAAAACTAACATGCAACAAAAGTCAACCAGTATCATAGACAAAAGCAAACAGTATTTCCTCATTCCAAGAACGGCTGAGAAAACAATGCCTATCTTCAAACAAATGTCATTACTTATTGGAATCTGCATCAACACTCTGGCCACACAACACCACCTTCTAGGTCACACCCTTTACCATCTGGAAGTATTTTACCAGTCACTGCCAGGTACCCACTTAAATGCCTAGAAAGGATATAAGAGGAAGGAATATGTCTCAACTTATGTGTATTTTGGGGAGCCACCAATAAGACACATTAATAGGATTTAGCCACATACCAACTGCCATAGGTATATAAGAAACATCTGTAAGTGGCTCATCTCCCCAGATTTCTCCAGGTAGCAGCAAACAATTTCTTACACTGAGGCCTGTGTTACTGATGTCTTGTTACCTACCCAATTCTGCTTGGGTATTTCTATTTATTTATATTCCCCTTATTCGCCTACTTCTATCTTATAGCTTTTATTTCTCTTTCATCCTTGATCCCTTATTTTGTTTCCTTCTTTTTTTTTTTTTTTTTTTTTTTTTTTGTCTTTTCTAGGGCCACACCCGCAGCATATGGAGGTTCCCAGGCTAGGCGTCTATCGGAGCTGTATACCAGAGCCATAGCAACGCCAGATCCGAGCCGCGTCTGCAACCCACACCACAGCTCATGGCAATGCCGGATCCTTAACCCACTGAGCCAGGCCAGGGATCGAACCTGCCACCTCATGGTTCCTAGTTGGATTCTTTAACCACTGAGCCATGACAGGAACTTCTGTTTCCTTCTACTTGATACGCCTTTTTTTTTTTTTTTTTTAATTCAAACACTGGGAACTGTTTCACCAAAGATTCATTTTATTCCAAGTAGTGAAACTTTGGGCTAACACAGGAGGGGCTTGAAGGAAGTGGCCAGGGGTCCACCCAATCTCATTCTGAACAAGCCATTCCCTAAGAGGGGGCTTTGCAAGACTCTGAACTCCCAAGAGCTGGAGGACCAGTCTCTTAAAGCCAATCACCAGGGCCCTGCTGCACTAGTGACTTAAAAAAATGCTGCTTACAGTCAGAACGACAGCCTAGGAAACATCAGACACTTGCAGTGGTTAAGGATAAGATTAAGGGGTGGGCTTCGCAGCCACCACCCTCTACAGCCCGAGTCCAGAGCACTGGTACCTGCTGCTGCTGCTGCACGTGGGCCAGATCGGCCGCCCCAACGTCCACGGCCGGCGTCTCTCCGTTGGACCGCCCTTCCCGAAGACCGCCACACTCTAATAAGTGGTTGCCGCCGCTCGACCCATTCTGGATGGCTGAACCATTACTTTTTGTCTCAGTCCCAGATTCTTGCATCATGACTCAAAAACCTGATAGAAGGATTTTCAGGAGGGAGTGGGGGAGAAAGAAAAAGCAGCTGTTAACACAGTTGTTGTACATAAGGAGAAGGGCCCTGCCTTCAATGTTGCCAAAATCTGTAAACAGTTGTCGTTTTCTTTCACTCAACTTAATCCCTTGTTAGTGGTCCGATCCCCTAGATTTTGAGTATAGAACTGTTGGTCCAAATACAAGTTTTCATAGAATTGCTTGTTTGTGTGTATTTTCTTTTTCCCCTTAGGAAAAAAAAGCAACATTTTTCAGGTGAACCTGGAATTTATGGTCAAATTTCTGAGATTATATGGTTTGCTCGAAAACTCTAAGTCATTTTATACAGCATATCAGTTAGTACGTGCGGACTCTGTGTTGTGTGTTAACACTCCTAGAAAAATACCCTCCAAATTCGGTCTTCAGGAGATGATACCCATTACCAGGAGGCCCCTGAAGTAATTCCTGCTGAAAACCTTTACAGTCAAAACCCCAAAAGCGTTTTTTAAAAATTCACACTCCTTAGAATCATTCAAGTATTGAAACTCTTCAAAATTGTCCACTCCAATGATAAGCCACTTTAAGAAAGGAAAAAAAAAAAAAAAAGTTACCACTTTTTAGAACCTGAACAAATGATCTTTGTTGTATGGTTAAAGTTGTCCCAAGAAGCCCCATTTCAAGTTTAGGTGTTTCTCCTGCTGGCTTATTAGCCTCTAGTTTGGTTTAATGCCTGAAAGGTCTAGGTCTTTTTATGTTTATTTTGGAGAAAATGTTGCCTAGGCAGATCAAAGTTCTAAATTTGAAAGTACTAAACATCAAGTTAAAAAAAAGATACACACACACTCCACATACATATATACACACAAGTATACACATACGCACATATATATACAAACATGTATGTATACACACACACTCACAGAATAGTTGCCTCTTATCCACAAGGGATATATTCTAAGACTCCCAGTGGATGCCTGAAACTCCATTTAGTATTAAACCCAATACATACTGTGTTTCCTCTTATACATGCATACCTAAGCTAAGTTTAATTTCTAAATTAGGACCAGTAAGAGATGAACCCCAGTCAAAATAAGAGAGCAAATATAACAATCTACTGCAATGAGAGTTACGTGAATGTGGTCTCTCTTTCAAAATAATCTTACTGTATGTACTTAATTCCTTTTTCACCTTAATAAGCACTCATCACACCTATGGCTGGAACTTTTGCACTTTGAGTTACAACAGGAAAACTAGCACGAATTTATTTTTTTCTTCATCGCAGTATTGTGGATAGAATCTCGGCAGAGATCTCAGCAACTTCACATCATGATTTTCTCCCCCTTCTCTTATGAAGTTGAGAACTTTCACCTTTTCACTTCAAGGAAGCCCGTTCTGGCTTCCCTTTGGCACATCTGACTTGCCAACATCACTCCTCTTGCACATTGGGGCCCTTATTCAGTAAAATAGGTGTTATTTGAACACAAGCCCTATGACACCAGGTCATACCCGAGATGACTGCAAAGTGACAAATGGGCGGGAAATGCTGGACAAAGAGACAATTACCATCCAGGCAGGTTGCAGCAGGACAGGGCAAGATTTCATCTCGTGGAATTTAAAACTTATTAACTGTTCCTAGAACTTCTCATTTCATATTTTCGGACTGAGGGTAAAAAATCTCAGAGAGTGAAGCTTTGGATACGGGGGAACTACTGCCGTCCAGGGCGAGTCACTAGAAAATAGGACCTTTGTGTAAATGTATTTCACACTCTCTCTCTCAGTACAAAACCATTATCCTGGAGAGTCAGTTCTGGCTCTCGGTAAAGATGGCCAACTGGGACAAAGAACAGATAACATCTGCTAATATCAATTGGTACGACTTCCTAATCACCGGTGCCGTACCACGCCCTCCTAGTGATGTATACATAACCTCCCATTTAGTTTTCATGACAGTTCCTAGCCCCAGTTTACAGATGAGAAACCTAAGGCTCCATGAGACTTATTTTTAACTTGCCCGGCATGTATCATCGCTACTAATGATGGAACCGAGAATGGACAAGTTCGAACTGACGTGAGAATTCCTAGCTATGTGTTTTCTTAAAGTTGAGGAGCAGTGGGGGCCGAACAACGAAAATGCCAGGGTCACTCCAAGTTCATAAGCCAAAAAAAAACAACAGTGACTAACAGAGGATGACAATTCAAACATACAAGAGGAAAAATGCCTGAATAATTAGGACTTAAGTGTGAAATACCAATCCTAGATAAAAGGACAGAAAACTTAGACAAATTGATTGAAATACATGTGTACAACCAATGCTATAGATTTCTCCCCCCACATGTGAAATGTGTGACAACAGGGAAATTCAAAAACTGGGCATCCTTACAAACCATGACATTTAGAATTGATAAGCAAGGAGGTCCTGCTGCATAGCACAGGGAACCATACCCAGTTTCTTGGGGTAGAACATGACAGCAGATAGTATGAGACAAAGAATGCAGATGGATGTATGATTGGGTCACTATGCTTTACAGCAGAAATTGGCACAACACTGTAAATCAACTATACTCTAATAAAAATAAAATAAACTGGGCATTTTTACAGGAGGTTGCCCTCTTGCTAGAAATTGGTTGAAGTCTCTTTTCTATAAATTTATACATTTAAAACAAATGGAAAAATTAAAAGCATAAATATTCTACTCTGCCTTTATTTCCTTTCAGTGCCTAGTACGATCCAACCTGACTACCAACTTCATAAAACCAGAAGATGTACATTGTTTAAAGTTAATCCAATTTTGAACTGGATTAAGAATGGCATTTTTTGTTAACAGGTGGGAAACAAACCCAGACACAACAGCTGATTCACTCTTGTCTCTTTGGATCATATATTCTAGTAATTATAGTCGTTTAACACTTGCACTCATATTCTTACAGTCTGCAGAGCGAACAATCTCCAAAAACAACTAAAACTTTCTCTAAGATGCAAGAATCAGGCAATGCAAGTACCTACTTCATCACCAAAAATTAAAAAAAAAAAAAAATCAGTGTGTGAAACCTAAGTAGTATTTTCCCCACTGTTTAGTTTCTCTTCCACAAACAGTCCCCATGTGTACAAAGTGAAGGAAAAGACAGTGTTTAGGTTTTCAAGGGCGAGAACAATTGTCTCTGAGTTGTTACCAAGGAAACTCATTTCTTGATTAAGATATATCAATAGCACACCTAAAGATGGAGTTCCCATTGTGGCCCAGCCATAACGAATCCAACTAGTATCCATGATGTGGGTTTGAGCCCTGGCCTCGTTCAGTAGATTAAAGATCCAGTGTCGCCATGAGCTGTGGTGTAGGTGGCAGATGCGGCTTGGATCCCGCATTGCCGTGGCTGTGGGCATAGGTCAGCAGCTGTAGCTTGGACTGGACCCCCTAGCCTGGAAACCTCCATATGCCGTGTGTGTGCATGTGCAGCCCTAAAAAGCAAAAAAACACCTAAAGAAAAAAGGGAAAAAAATTTAACCTTGTGGAACACCTATCCATGTACCCATATCAGGGATTTCCCACTCTTCAAAAACCAAAGCATAGTTTATACCTAAACTCTATACTTGCCCTCAGCATAGGGCATATTTAGCCAAGTATCTGTTCTTAGGAAACTGAGAGCTGCAGGTAGAAGGCTGCTTTCAAAGCATGTGACTGTCGGCACCCCAGACCAGAAGACACGTGTCTGAGAGACTGACCCCGATCCTGGTTGCTGAGGTTGACACCATTGTGGTGGGTGGAGTGAGAACAATTTCTACCATACAATTTGATGAGAAGGGTTTGCTCTATGCAGTTCCAAAGAAGACTGCCAAGTCCTTCAGTACAAGTTTTGCAGGCATCACGCCAAGCAGCTTGGCTTGCACACCAGGTTTGTGAGAGAGCAGGCTTTGGGACCAAAATTGCATAAAGGATTATTTTGGTCCGAGGATGTCCTTAATTAGTCAAGTGCTAACAGTAGTATGTCGGTTGGAAGATTTAAATTTTCCCATCATCTCCCACACCAATCAGGAGAAAACAGGTTTTTGAAAAGCACATGGGAAAAATTAGGAGTGTCGATGTCTAAGAACGTTTCTAACAATATCTGGGCTGGCAGTTTTTCTTTCTATGGAATGTTCCAAGCCACTTAATAAGCCTTTCTATCTGTATCACGCTGCACCAACTACAAAGCCCTCTGATGTACATTTTAGACACACAAGAGTCCTGTGAGAGAGAAAAAGCAGGCAGGGATTGCTCTTCCCATTTTACAGATAAAAAAACTAAACCTCAGCAAATTAAGGAAGAGCTGTAGCCAGTATCACCTGCTGTGGCAGACATGAACCTGTCCCTTCAATACACGATGAAAAAATTTCCAGTTTGCCAAGTCCCAGGCTAGGTGGTGAATGAGTAAATCAACGCAAAGAATACCAAGTCCAAACCTGAAAAGACAACAATGAGGGTGGCAGGGAGACAAAGAAAAGCATCTAAAATACAAAGCTGAAAGGGTCCGCCTTCTTAAGCGAGCAACTGTATTTGCCTTTTTCGATTGAGTTTTACAATTTTCAAGTCATCTTGAAAACCAGACATGGGTCAGGCACCTGTGTCTCCACCACAGGATGCTGTACGCTCTTTTCTCGGGTGCCTGTCTCAGGCTCCCAGAATGCATAACCTTCGCTTCCCCGAGGACACCCTAGGACCAACAAACTGCTTTGCTCTGTGACAAACAGCCAAGGAGAAAGGATGCACATATCCCAAAAGAGGAAAGGCAGAACACCTGGAGGGCATGGGCTTGCCATACCTACTAAGAAGGCCTTTCTCTGGAAACAAAGCCAAACCTTCCTCTGGCTTTCTCACTAGCGTCTCTGAAGGAGCGGGGCGTGTTTAAATCACATATGATCCATTCACCACAACCATACAAAAGCTGATGCTACAATCGCACAGATGTCGGAAAGCTTAAGGAAGCCAAAATGGCCCGCTCCTCATCTTGCTTGGAAACATTACAGAGCTACTGATTTCAAAAGATCGATTTCGGTGCTGGAGGGACTTGTAGGAAGGATAAGAACTGAGTTTAGCGTTCTTATTTATTGTCGTTGCCAACAGAGCTGCTCTCTGGAAGTATTCTGGAAAATTCATAATATCCAGGCCAATGTATTTATAGTAAATTAAAGCAATGCTTTATTATGATGATTATTTCCTTGGTTACAGTGTTGATGCTGAAAATTTAAGGAAAATAAAGCCCTTGTTATCATGCTCGTGAAAGATTTTAAGCTAACAAAAAGTTCAGTCTTGATTCCAGGGCAGTTAATTAAGGTTGACCAAGTCAGGCAGAAGTAAATTAACTTGGCTGATCAATTATTTATATGAAGCAGAATAAATGCCCTTAAAGAACTTGGTCTGTTCATGAAACGATGTGTAAATTAAACTAAACATAGTTTTGTAAAACATATTTCTCCTTCTTTGGGGAGAGGAGAAGAAAAGTTAACAGTGAAATCACTTTTTGGAAAATGATGAGAGTGATAATATGATCCATCCCCTCCCCAACCCCCAAAAAGAAAAACCCTCTTTCTTATTGCTCATCCACGTGTGAGGAAAGAAGGAAAATAGCATGCATTCTGAAGAGAGAACAGAAGCTCTGAGGGAAAAAAAAAAAAAAAAAAAGATGGAAAGATGGAAGTGGGAAGTCTTGGAGAGAAAAAAGAAGCGGGGAGGAAAAGGTTGACCTTAAAGATGGAGCCACTATGTAAATTTCTATACAAGCATCCTTCAGAAACATCACAGATTTGGTTCCAGACCACAACAATAAAGCCGAGTCACACAAATTTTTTGGTTTCCCAGTGCATGTAAAAGTAATCGTTACAGGAGTTCCTGCTGTGGCTCACAGGATCGGTGGTGTCTCTGCAGTGCCAGGATGCAGGTTCCAGTCCTGGCCCAGCACAGTGGGGTTAAAGGGATGGCATAGGTCGCAACTGCAGCTCGGATCTGATCCCTGGCCTGAGAACTCCACATGCCAAGGGGTAGTCAAAAAAAAAAAAAAAAAGGTAATTTTGACATTATACTGTAGTCCATTTAATCTGCAATAGATAGCATTATATCTGAAAAACAAGGTACATAACCTTAATTAAAGGACACTTTATGGCTAAAAAAAAAAAAAAGGTAACCATCTGAGCCTTCAGGAAGGCATCATTTTTTTGATTAGAGTCGCATCAAAGATCATGGATCACTATAATAAATATAATAATCATGAAAAAGTCTGAAGTGTGGTGCAAATTACCAAAATGTGACACACAGACTCACAGTGAACAAATGCTCCCGGAAAAAAATAGGGCCAATAGACTTGTTTGACACAGGGTTGCCACAAACCTTCCACATATTAAAAAAATGCAGTTTCTGTTTAGTGTAATAAGGCGAAGCACAATAAAAAGAGGGTATGCCTGTAATATAGAAATCTTGAGCATGTGGCTCTGACTTCATCATCAGTTATATTCCAAGTAGGGTGTGTAGATGGAACAAGAATGCGGGTGGGGGTCAGGCTAGCTTGTGCTACGCAAGAAGAACTCTTTAAAATACTCACATTGTGGAGTTCCCATCATGGCTCAGTGGTAACAAACCTGACCAGTATCCATGAGGACAAGGGTTGGATCCTGGCCTTACTCAGTAGGTTAAGGATCCAGCGTTGCTGTGAACTGTGGTGTAGGTCGCAGGACACTGCTCAGATCCTGTGTAGCTGTGGCTGTGGCACAGGCCAGCAGCTGTAACTTCTATTTGACCCCTAGCCTGAGAACTTCCATATGCTGCAGGTGTGGCCCTAAAAAGACAAAACCAAAATAAAATAAAATAAAATACTCATGTTACATCATGAAGATTCAAAATCCTGGATTTCCCATCATGGCACAGCATAAATGAATCTGACTAGGAACCATGAGGTTGTGGGTTCCATCCCCGGCCTTGCTCAGTGGGTTAAGGATCCGGTGTTGCCATGAGCTGTGGTGTAGTCACAGACGTGGCTCGGATCCCGCATTGCTGTGGCATAGGCTGGTGGCTATAGCTCCGACTGGACCCCTAGCCTGGGAAACCTCCATATGCCACTGGAGCAGCCCTAAAAAGACAAGAGCCAAAAAAAATAAATAAAAAGATTCAAAATCCTTAATGATCATGTTCGTGTGCTTCAGAAAAGAAGAAGAAAAATGCGTCTTCAGGATATAAAGCCAGTATGTACTTCTAGGTCTCATTATATAAAAGAACTGGTTCCCTCAAAATGTACAATTTACCTGGCAACAGGCTATACACAAAGGAGGTTTAAGGTGCAAGGTATGGCTAGGGGATCAACCCCCAAAGGTTGTTCACCAGGGTGACCTGGACACTAAATCACCTGATACTCTTACTCTTGTCCTGGGAGTTACTCCTATCCAAATCAGAGAATCAAGCCACAGAAAGCATCCAGATGGAAGACAGAGCCTCTCTGTAGAGGGCTCTACATTTCCTAGCATGTGGGACATGCTCCCCAATTGTTCACCCTTTACCTGGTGAGATGCTCCTGGAGCAAGTGGCAGTGAGGAGAGGAAGGGTTGGGGGAGGGAATTACAGGTGATATGTAGGAGTTAAAGCAGCAGGTGGGAAAAGGGCAGGAAGGAGGAGCTGTGGCTCTAAGATACTGCATACTTGTACTGTCTACGAATGGGGATCTCATGGCATACTCTTGGAGAAAGTGGAAGGGGAGGAGGAAGAAAAGAACAGGAGATCGCTTCCGTACACTGTCAATGAACCCTTCGGACACCACCATCCATCTGTCCACTGCCCCCAGCGGCAGGAGTCCCATTTCACCGCAAGACAATCCGAGAACCAAGTTGAGAAGTTCGGGTGCTGACTGCTCTGTGAAGGCGCCATCTTCCAATACCAGATTTTCATAATTATAACAGAAAGGCGTAAATTTTCTAATGCATGGCAGTTCAAAAAGTAATCAAGGGAATGAGCCGGAGGGCTATTTTAATGTATGCAAAGCTAGTGACCCACAGTAAATGGGAAGTAAGCCACAGTGAATACAAAGTAATGCACACAGACTCAAGTCCTGGCCTGATGAGGGACGGCTAAAATTAACACCCAATTAATTTCCGAATTGACAAACAAATGAAACCCATAAATCTACCTTCTCATTAATTTTCTTGTGGTATAATTTAAAGCAGTAATATGAGGGCAAAAACTGAGCATTATCCATCATAAATATCAAAAAGATAGCACTGTAACACCATAAATTATGCATATTACCTGTTGTTAAAAATGATTTATGTATTATCAACTTTATCGTGCACTGTGGATGTCTAGATCTATCTTTTAAAAATCTGGAATTTCACTTAGCACTTAAAAGAGAAAAAAGTTCAGGTGCAACGAAACGGTCAAAAGCATGTATTTTCTTTATTTTTTTAGTGGTCACTTATTGAGTCATAGAGGAGGACCAAGGCAAACCTGCAATCCTCATAGGTCTTAGGTTAATAGAGACAGAAAGACTATCATGCAGGTGATGGGCTGGGTCTCTCAGGGGAGAAAAAAGAAATAAGCTCCAGGAATACCTTTTCTAGAGAGCACTGGCATGTGTGTCTTAAAGGAACTACTCATCTCTCTGGACTTCAAGAATGCAGGAAAGGAATGAGTACAAGCAACAATATGGTGGATGCAACCGACAGAGCCAGAATCTGTAACAGGAATTCAGTTTAAAAAAAAAAGGAATCCTCAGTTGGCTGGAAGTTTGGGATAGAGATTATGTTCATTGTTAATAATGTAATAATTAATAACAATAAGAAAGTAATAATAATTACAGTAATAATGTAGTTCTCTCTCCTTTATAGTTAAAGGAGGAGGGGGGAAAAGAAATAGGAACTAGTTTGTATTATCAGTTAAACCAGAGACACATCTAAGTTTATCAATTATATGGAAGAAAATATTCAGATTAAAGTACTTTCCTGCTGCACCTCCCCACCTCCATTTGTTTAGTAAGAATTAAAAGCAAAAAAATTCCTTTCTCTCCAACTTGACTTTAAGACATGTCTTGCACATAACAGGCATTTAGCACCTAATTGCTGAATATATTTTTTTCTTTTTTCTTTTTTTTCTTTTTTCTCCTTGGCTGCACCTGCAGCCTGTGGAAGTTTCTGGGGCAGGGATGGAACCCAAGCCACTGCAGTGACAACTCTGGATCTTTAACCTCCTGTGCCACAAGGGAACTCCCATAACTGCTGAATTTTTAACTAAATGATTACACAACAGACAAATCCAAGGCCAACCTCTCCCTCAAATGAGATCAAGGGCTTGTGGTCACCACCTTTTATGTTCCTTCTTTTCAAATACTCTATTTCCTGTACTTCTGAGGAATGACTAACCATTGTGGAATTCTGAAACTTAGAAAAGAACTTGAGTCATTTAATCATTTTAAGTCTTCACATAAGTAGGACTGTCCCAGTGGTTGAAAATATAAAGGTAATCAACCAATGACGAACTTTTCCAAAACCCATGGTGAACATTTACTATATACAGAAGGACAATTCAGAGGGAAGGGAGATGGTAAATAACAGGATGTTTAATTTTCCCTGTAATTTATGACTTGCTAGAGGAACAAGGTGGTAGTTAAAAGTACATTTGTAACAAAAAGATGGCTTCCATTTTCTATCAGGCTTTCCATGTGAAGACAAGGGACCTGAAATTTCCAAGGAAAACGCTTTTTTTTTTTTTTTTTTTTTTTTTGCTTTGTAGGACCACACCCACAGCATTATGAAGGTTCCCAGGCTAGGGGGTGAACTGGAGCTACAGCTGCCGGCCTATGCCACAGCTACAGCAACGCCAGAGCCGAGCCATGTCTGCAACCTACACAACAGCTCACAGCAACGCCGGATCCTTAACCCACTGAGGGAGGCCAGGGATCGAACTCCCAACCTCATGGTTCCTAATAGTATTCGGTTCTGCTGCTCCAGTTCGGGAAGTCCAAGGCATTTCCGAATTCCACCTCCAGGGCACCCAAGAAGCTCAGAGAAACTCTAGGTGCCTGGTTCTCACAACCCATTGTAACACACCTTTCCTGGGAAACTGTAAACTTCTTGAGACATCAGGGAGTGCAGATAACCAGCATCCCACCCTCTTCAAAGTTACAGATGTCTAATTTTTATTTTTAGAACTTCAGGAGACTACCAGGCTTGTTTTCCTTCTCTCCCAACAAACAAAAGTTGAACTGCTGTCATCATGGCAACTGTGGGCAGAGGATGGAAGTGAGAAGCTGCTCTAGGAAACAGAAGCGCAAAGGAGAATCCAGCCGCACGCCCTGGCATATTAATCCAGATGAGCTCAAATAATTAAACAGAGACCAGAGAGGAGCCTTGCCAATCCAGTACTAGGCTGTTTGCTTTGCCACAAGGAAGCCTCTGAAGCTTAGGATACGACCTGGCCAGGTGTTCTGGGGAGCTTAATTAAAATAGGTTTTCACCTAAGGAAACCCATTTTAAGTTTAGTCTCTAACAAAGCCTGCCAGACTGGACTTTATCCCGTTAAACATGCAAACAGCTGAATTCTCATAAAGTGACTGACGACAAATTCAGAATGGTTTTTTTTTTTTTTTTTTCCACTTCCCTATTTTATAGAGTTGAATACACATGGGGCCAGAGCCCTAACACCAATCAGTGACCAGCCTGTTCCATGACACACTTTATGTAGCTCCTGTGAAGCCCCTTCAGTGCAGCCCCTCAGGGCTTTGGTGGCCAAAGGGAATGCTAAATTCACAGCATCATGGCCACTTCCAAATGCAGGCCACCAGAAGTCTGTGGCTTGCCTTCCTCTGTTGTGTGAGAGGGACAATTATTTAATTCTACTCTTCAAAAACTCCAATACGCATATTTGCATTCTCCACCCCCTCCCCAGGAACTCCTGTAGCTAGGGGAGCAGACTTTGTCTGATAAAAAAAAGACCACCATTTGTTGAAGGTCATGACCCCCCAGCCCCCACCCTGATGGTCTGGTGTATCCTTGTAATTTACAGCAAACCTTAGCAAGTCCTGCCCAGTTTTGAAACACAAGGCCAAGTCAGAAACAGCAACAAACAATAATTTAAAAAACAAAAAGCAGAGATGATGTGAGCTGAGTTTGCTCTGCTGTTTGCAAAACATGACAAAGGACGGGCTCCTGTTGGGTCTTATCTATTATGGTTGCCACTGTCCAAGCAAGTAGTCATAAACACAACCGCCTGCCCTCAAGCTGAATAAAGAGACACAAGGTTGGCTTTACTTCACTAAATGACACAATGCAGAAGCACATTTTAAAGTGAGGCAGGTAAGTGTAACAAAATAAAAACATTAGCTTTTTAACATATATCACTGCCTATTAATTGTATGCTTTCCTCCCAGTTAGGCTGTCCAGCGTCACAGAGGAATTACTGAGAACGTATCAAATGAAAAGTTTGTATTTCCTTTTCGAACTAGACAGAGCACACACACACATCAGAGAGGACCCACAAGGAGCCCCCAAGGACCACACACAACACACACAAAATACAAAACGCAGGGATTGTACCTTTCGAAGGTGACTGCCTTGTTCATAGCACTAGACTTTTTCTCCTAGACCTTTTAAGTCCTTGTTTGTTCGACAAAGTTTTCTAGCCATCTGATGTTCTATTACTGAGCTAGTGGCCCTTCAGGAGAGCTCTCTCCCTTCTGAAAAGAGCAAACAACTGCATAGATATCATTACACTAAGGAAATCTCTTAGAAAAACCAAACAACTCGCTAATCTCTCCAGCCCCTTCATCCAAGCAAAAGATAAGAAAAGCAAACCTAAGTCTCTTTCAACCACATTCCAGGGACAAGTTCCCCTTTTTCTTTCTTTATCAAAATTCTAGCATTTAAGTTTTTTTTTTTTTTTCTAATGTGTGTGTTTTTTAAACAGACCTTGCAGGATAAACTGCTGCTCACACCCGCAAACAAAGCAATATTTGTTTAATAACGATTGCTGCCATGGGTACAGTAAACAAGGCGCCCAGCATTTGTGTTTATGAACAAACACATCATCTTACAAGAGCAATTTAACATTAACCAGGTGGAATAATCAACAGATTTCATAGGTGACACCAGGGGCAGGACTAATGTAAACACAACTGGGGAGGAGAGAGGGGCCACTCTCTGGGAATCAAGGTCGAGGTAAATGCATTACAGAGTAAACAGCTGCAAAGAAGGCAAGATAAACAAACAGTCATTCTTCTGACATTTAGAGAGGCAGAAAGGTTGTATGTTACATAGATCAGCTGCTGACCACCATGAAATCAAACCAGTTGGAGACCAGGCCTGCTTGTGTGCACAATGCCATGTTTGCTTATAAACAACAATTTGCCGTTACCAACCTTGCATTACTCATCATCATATAAGCCAGAGCGAATCAAGTGAAATCCAGTTAACTCTTTCCTGGGGACACCACTTCGAAAGTCTCAAAGAAGCATGGCCCCCTGTAGGAAAACGAGGTCACCCCCCCACCCCAAATGAAGCAAACAGAGTTCAGTCAATGCCCTTTGATTTCCTGGCTTGCAGATAAAAATAAGCATCCACAGTGCTTCAACTACTATAGGTTGGATCTAGCAACAGATTGAAAAGACTGTAATATTTTCATGCTTGAATAACCACACATTCATTTCCTGGGCTCATCTTCTCTTATCAATGAAATATATGGGTCAAACACTGATTCCAATCTTAAATATTTTCATCTAGAAGGAAAACGCTAATGTTTCTTTCTCCCCGAGTTTCTTGTTCCAAGATACACTTTAGCATTCTAGAGCCACAAACAGATCTGTAGCATTTCCAACCACGCTGCAAAAATCCAACTAAACTAGGTGATGATTCTGCCCTTAAAAAAGATTATATATAATATCCTAATCAGTTGATGTTACATAGAAGGACTCAAGAGTTCATGTTGTGAGCTTATCAAAGAAATCCTGGTTTTCCAAGCCAATAATGAATAAGTTCAATGTGTCCACTAACAAAGTGTTACAAAGAAGGGTTTTTTCTCCAAAAATGTGTTTTCTTGTGTCCTAACATATAGAACAGCATGCTGTTTATCCTAAGAACGTTATCAAACTTTATCATAGATTCTATATTTAGGAATACCATTTGCAATCAAAACATTTCTTTGAATCTATTTTACAGATACTTTAACATCATTAAACTACTTAAATTTGATACAGGTGAAGAACATTTCTCTATTACTTAAAATGTAATAAGCAAAAACATACCGAACGACAGTTTGGTAATTTATCTCTGTCTTACATTCACAATCAGTTAATTAATTTTTTAAAAATTTAGCATTGTGTCATTGCCAAGTATAGCACAACACTGCTGGATACCAAAGCAAAATGTGAAACTAGGAAAATGAAATTAGAAAAAAAACTAAGGCTATATACCTTGGAGGATTCTGGCAATTACACTAGTAAGTATCAGATTACTGGAATTCCCATCTCTGTCTAAAAAGTATAACCAAAATTTTACTGGTCTTCCCAGCTCCTCTCCCCCCACCCTCATTTCCATTAAAAACTTCCTAACCTTCTCTAGCTGCTCCTGATTCCACCTTCTGCTTCAAAAATCTAGCCTTTCTTCTGCAACTGCCAAGGCACAAAATAGCAGAGGGTTTTCTTGTGTGTTTTGGTTGTGTTGTGCCATAGTTTGTTTCCTAAGTGCCTCTCTGCTGACTCTCTCCTTTCCCCAAACCAACACAGCCCCTCAGGCCTCCACAGTGTCTGGAGACGAAAATTCTACGGAGGGTTCCGTGCCTGAGGAGGAAAGAATTCCTCAGGCTTGAGGACTTGTTAGCACCTTATAGACACAGGGAACGGACATTGAGATGAATCCCTTTTCTGCCCTAGAAAGCCTGTGGGGATTAAACTGTTCCACTGCCCCAGAGAAAGAAAGCCAGCCTTGCTAAACCCTGAATGATGATGCAAGTCTGGCTGCTGGAACAACTAACACAGACTCTTCCTCAAATGCCTTGGGAACGGAACGTTCTCAAATTCCATGCTCACTGCTCTGCGCATGCGGCCGAGATGGCTAGGACACAGAGCAGGGCCTTATCCCATGTCCCAGCAAAACTACAGAGAGAAAAAAATGAAATCAAAGAATCCTGCTCTATCCCCCCATCCCTGTTCCCCATCTTCACTGAAAAATGCTGGTTACCCACTCTCCACACTTCTGGTTTCTTCCAGGAGTTCTCCTGACCTTCATGTTTATTTTCTATCCCTGGAGCCTGAAATGAACCAAACGACTGGTAAGGGGTTTTAGTTTACAATTCTAAATGATAATCCAAAGAGTGGCAGCCATTTCCCTGGTAAAGGCCAATAGCTGAGCCCTGGAGTTTTCTAAGCCTCGCATAACCATTACCCAAATGGAGGCCCTTTTTAACTGCAAGGTGATTCTACGGGTTCCTCCCCATGACTGGGAGATATAACATGCCTTTTTCCTCTATCCCAGTTGTGGTGAGGAACTTGCCCTAATCCACCTTTAGTTCTACCTGCACGTGTCTGTTTTACTTATTTTGTTCCCCGCAGAACCTAAATGTTTGAAGCTTTCTTTACTAAAAATTTAATTAAAACAAATGAAAGAGGCCAATATTCCACATAGGACCTGCTGTACAGCACAGGGGAACTCTACCCAATAATCTGTGATAATTTATGTGGGAAAAGACTCTGAAAGTGAATGAATGTGGGTATATGCATAACTGAATCACTGTGTTGTATAGAAGAAATTACCATAACATTAAAAATCAACTATACCTCAATAAAACTTTAAAAATTGAAAAAAAAAATACATCAAAGAGGAAGATAGAGGGCACTGACTGAATTTTTTATACAACCTGTTTGATAAACTATTTTCAAAAATAAAGAGTCTCCAGGAAACTCTGGGAAGACCCAAGATTGGGTCTTAGAAATCCTGAGATTCTTAGAGCGATCATGCTACCATAGTGACCACTTGAGCCAGTTTCCAAACCTCAAGCATTTATTTCTACCTTCATTATTTTTGCCATCTTCATCTACATCTCCCATGTTATTCTTACAAATTACTTACTTTTGGCCAACATAAATCTATTTCAGAGAAAACTTTATAATACTGCCTCAAATGGAAAACCGGTGTGCTTCCCTTTAGAGAGAAAGACTTTCTAATTAAGGTAATACAACCCAACGAATGTAATCAAATTCTAGCTAGATCCTGGTGTCCACAGAGGCTCTGGGTGGAAGCCATGTTCTTGCTTTGTTAAATAATGAACTTACAATGGGGAAAGAGAGATTAAAGACACACTCGCACCAAATGGAGACTTTCTTCTTGACTGTATCAGAAGGATCAAAACAGACTGAAAATGGAATTGCTGCAACATCAACTCACAATAATGGGAACCGGTGAATGATTTATGAGCCATCTAAAAATCCTCTTCCAACACACCAGTGAGTGGTCCAAGCTTATGTCTTGGGGAACTGAGCAAGAGGAGACTTAGGAGTTCCATCCTGAGACCAGTCTACATCCTTGACTCCTAAGTATAGTATTCCTAACAATGCAATGCATAAGGCACTGATAGAGAGCCTACTGTATACCCTTACGCTGCTTGAGAAATAATCAACCAGCTAGACTCTCTAAACTGAATGGGACTCCTGGGCCATGGGTATTATGCTTGTAGAAGACAACCTGGAAATCAAACCGGCCACTCCAACACAAGCCTCCCTCCCAGACTTGCCTTTTCTCACATCATCAAAAAACTAGTGCAACAGCCACTTAAGTAGAGCTGCCTTTCTTCAATGCAAGTTCAGAGTTTATTCATTACCAAGTAACCACTCTATGATAAAAACTATAAGCATATCATTCAAATGCTTTATTGGTCAAAAAGATGGATGCTTTTATTAGTCCAACCTTTTTTGTAATGGAGTGCCACTGATGACCCAGCATTAGCCTCATTCCCTGCTATTAATCACACTTCTAAGAGCCCATTTTGCCTTAAAATCTTAAGAAATTGCTATAATTTAAAGACACGGCGTCTATATAATGGGAAATGCCTCAGAGATCGTATCATTTCACAAAATACAGTATTTTTTTAATGGGAACAATGACCATGATGCCCAGGTATTATAAAAAGGGAATAATTTTTATATATATGAAAGAAAAGTGAGACGTAAACTGCCTTTTCTTTGTGTGGCTTTACACATTTGTCCAGCTTAATCATTACCTTTGCAAAGTTGATGAATCCATAGACATAGGCATACAGTCTACTTAGATTAACATTGATGTAACATTCCCAAACAAATGAAAAATAAAAGTGGAAGGGAGAAAACCTAACGTGTTAAGATAGCAAAGACGTGAAAGAACCTTCATGTGCTTTAAAAAATTCCATCAGTAGCATATTCCTCATTCATCATCTATAATTCTGGTGCCTTGCCTGTCCATGTGAAGAGAACTAAAGCAAGCTCTTCAATAAACGACTTCAGGACAAACTACAGGTATCTGCCAATTTACGTGCAGTCTGATTTCAATAATATAATGATGCTCTTACCTTGTAAGTCTTCATCTCATTAAACCATCCCTCATGACCATTTAGCACAGCTGAATATGATAAAGGAAGACATCTCTGAAAGACTTTTTCAAAATACAGAGCTAAAATAAAGCTTTTTCAAAGTGCCCCTTTAATTTTTACTACTACACAATTGGAGCACAACATAAACGAATCTTCAAATCTTGCATACCCCCCCCAAAAAAAAAAACAAAAAAAGGTGACATTATGTTACATGGTGAATGAAGGGTAGGCTCCCATCAGGCACAAAGATTATGAACAGATCTGGTGTAAATGGCTGGGAAGAATAGAGAATTAGCCTGAAGTCAAGAGCCCGGATAACGCCCTACACTTAGCATGGCTTGAACTCACTAACTGTGAACCAGCACAGAGGCTGGTCACACAGTGTAGGTGGGGCTGGACATCAGACTGCTCGGTGATAAGTAATCACAGCTCTGACTGAGGGGCCCCTTCTTAGAGATATGCTCCACCGTGTAGTGTCAAATGGTTAAGATAAGCACCTAGACCTTGAACCTTACACTATAACTAGTAAAAAGGCCAATTGCTGCACCTATTTCTCAAGAGCTAGAAAGAATTGCTCAGCCAGGGAGGGTATTTAGGAAGAAACTGTCACAGCCATGCCAACAAGAAGGGTAGAGCTTAAGAGGCCCACAATCCCACATTCGGTAGAGCAGGCACCACCAGCGGGGACACTGATGGCAGCCTCCGTTCACACACTGGGCGGTGGGACCAATGGATGGCTTCAGAGTCAATGGTGGGGCCACCTGATGTCTGGAGACTCCAGAGTTTCAATAGGACACCTTCTTCAACTAAATATCCAAAGAAACTTCTGAAGGGCATTGCTACTCCCTGGCATTTCCATGGTAGCAGTGAACAGCAGTGGTACTGGGCACCTTTAGAGCAGAAACAACACCTGGTACTGAGTATGAGACTTTTAATGGAGGCAACAGGGGTCCATTAGCATCATCCCACCATTGATATATGAGTAAAGACTCATCAAAGATCACAGCTTATGAATAACCAAGTGATAAAAGGGGCCAGTGTTTTTATCCAAGAGCTGATCCCTGCGGCACTTCCCTTAGGAGCCTGGTAAAGGTACAAGGGCTCTGTACTATGCTAAGGATTTCCAAAGAGAACCAACCATGTCTCCAAAAGATAAGAAAGTCATCACTGTTTATACTGCAACTCTGGTGCAGACCTCTACTGCACAACATTGTGGTTCCCTGGAAAGGAGTATGGGTGTCACCTGGGAGCTTGCTGGAAATGCACTTTCTCAGTCCCATCTCAGACTCACTGAATGGAGAACATGCCTTGCAGTAAGAACTCCCTGGTGATTCACACTAAAGTTTGAGAAGGCAGGTGTGGTGGAAAGAGAGCCGCCAGTGGACCAGATATACTTGAATTTGATGCCTCCCCCTGCCAATGGTAAGGTTTCAATATGCCTCCTGACCACCCCACCTTTCCATTTCCTCATCTGTAAAACCCTAACACTCTGGATCTGGATTCAATCATCCTTCAAAGCAATAAGCATTTTGTACGTAATAGGTGCTGGCTGGGTTGTGCCCTAAGTGTTGGGGCCACAATAGGGAACGAACGTCAGTACGGATCCACTGATATGGAGGTGACTGTTTAGTGGGGAAAACACACACTAATCAATTAGTCATTTAATAAGTGGGGATTAGAACTGGGAGAAGTCTCATGAAAAACGCACAGGGCTCTGAGAACACATGAAGAAGCTATTATGTGTCAAGTGCTTCGTATGCAGTAGGTGCTCAATAAATCACCGCTGTGATTATTAGGAGCCCATAAAACCTAGACCTCTGGCAGGCCACTAAAAAATTCTCAAGCACAGAATCTCTTTTCCCTATCTAAAAGGAGCCCATAGAAGCAGGACTGCATTCTCAGTTAAATGATTTGTAGGAATGTTTCCTACTTTCTCTTGGCTATATGAGGAATATAACATCAATAAAGTCAACATTTCTTTGAATGGCAGTAACTTCCCAGGTTATTATTAAGAATTAGCTCTTGTTTACCAAGTTGTAGTTAAAAGGAAAAACGCAGAGCAGGGCAGAGGGTAATCCTGCAAACCCGCCTTGTCCTAAGAAATCTCTTGATGAGCACTTTAAAGCCTTGATACCTCAAGAAAAAAATCTTTAATTGCCTTCTCAGAAGCATTTCTCCGTGGTATACATGGTTTGTGGAAGTCAAGAGAAGTACATGCTGATAATTGCAGACAGGATTAGCAACTTGTACCTCATAGTGTAGAGGCCAGTGGTTAAAGACTGGTGCATTTCACGCGTGTCTGCACGGTGGGAAAATGGGACTGACGGGAATCACAGATCCCATGACCAAAGCCCCACCACCCAGGACACCTGCCCCAGGAGCAAGACTCTCTCACAGCACCTCACTATTCAGTGTGTTTGGTGTTCCTTCAAACAGCCCTCCAAGCCTACCATGGCTTCCTTAGGCTCACTGCCTGTGAATTTGGTAACTTTACATTAAAAAATGCAACTATGGTGTAATACCTCTCCATGTTTGTATGAGTTTTTGGTTCTTTCCCCAAAAGTGGGCTTCCTTCCAACAGGTGGGTATTTGTGACGGAAGAATTTTTTTTTTTAATTTCATCATTCTATCAACTTCAATCTACTGCTTTTTTAACATTTAAGTATGACTGATTTACAATGTTGTGCCAAGTTATGTGTGTGTGTGCGCGTGCATGTGTGTGTATTCTCTTTCTTCTATTATCTTTCATCATGTTCTATCTCAAGAGACTGGATATAGTTCCTCACTGTCCAGAGCTGTGGTGTAGGCTGGCAGCTGCAGCTCCAATTTGACCCCTAGCCTGGAAACTTCCATATGCTGCAGGTGTAGCCATTAAAAAGCAAAAAATAAAATAAGACACAAATAATGAGAGAATTCTGATCTCACTTTTATCAGAATGCCCCTGATCAAAAAATGCACAAGAGAAGAGCTGGCAGGAAAAGGCAGGGATGCCGGGGCAGGTGTATGACATAAAGCATGTCATTCCATAGCAGTGATTCTCAATAGGGGGTGATTTTGCCCCCATACCCCCACCCAGGGGACATCTGGTAATGTCTGGGCACATTTTTAGTTGTCACAGGTGGGAATAGGTGCTACTGGGAAACTCAGAATGCATGTGGCCAAAATCCTAGTATGCAAAGCACAGCCCCCACCACAAAAATTATTCCAACCCTGATGTCAGCAGTATTATAGTTAAAAAAACTATTCTATGGAATTTGCACTGTTTTATGATGGCAACAAAGCAATGAGTTATAGCTCTTTTTCAATAATAAATTTATAATACGCCTTAAAATCATTTAAGTCTAACTCCTATATTTATTTTCAATGTTTTCATTTAATAGGGCAGAATATTTGCTTATAATTGTCAGGAAAACTATCTTTCCATACATATAGCAAAACAGTAAGATCTTTAGATGCAATAGAATTTACTTTACATCTATTTTACAAGATTTCTGAGCATCCCTTTAGAGAATCTTTCTCGAAGGCTGGTGTCACTCTCAGAGACAAAAGATAAGAGATTACCTGATGCATTCTGGCTTTGTGATAACTTTCTGGCAGTTAATCATATTGTTTCTCTGATCTAATGGTTTAAGCCTTAAAGTCATAAGGACCTGTGATTTCTGCTTGCCCTTCTCCTTCCTCAATACCAGTGAACTGAGTACCTATGATGGGTCAGGTTATGTAAGACTTAGGTGACGCCCTGCCATTTGAAAGAAGTCTTATATTTCCCAAGGGTGGGAATGAGGAGGCTGAGGGAGGGCACACTCACAAGCAAATAGGAGGTGCCAGGAAAAAACGGAAGTAGCCAAACGCGGAGGTGGAACCTTCACTGAGCAGGAAACAGGCAACGGCTGGGAGCTGAGGAACATTTTAGAAAGAGAAATCTGATATAAGCATCTAGGATGGGGCTAAAGCAAGGACACCAGGGGGCAAATTAGGAAGCTTTAGCCCAGAACTGACAGAGGCAGTAGGGGTGGGAATATAAAGGGGGTGGGGCTCCTTCCCTTTGCCCCTGACTCCTGAGCACCTGCTCCGTCATGACTCCCTCTTCCACTGTTACCTCTCAACTCCCCCTCTCATGACAAGTTCACACACCGATCTTAAAATAGGCTTCCTCAAAACCTCAAGTGTCACTCTCGGCTCCCACCAGCGCTCCCTCCATTTCCTGCCAGCTGATGGAGAGAAACATGCCTCATCGCCTCCACTTCCTTCTTCCCGCTGGATCCTCGGCCATAGCAGGGTGGCTTCTGCCCCGCCTCTCAGCCCAAAATATTCCCACCACATCGGCTAATGAGCCCAGAGTTGCTAAATTCGATGGCCACTTTTCAATCCTTACCTCAAGTGACCTCTTAACAACACATGACACTGTCATTCACATTGTCTCTCTGAAAACAAAAACAAAAACCTCTGCTCTTTGCCTCTTGGTTTTCCTGCTCATGGTGGTCCTCTCTGCCTATCTAGCTGTTGGCTCCTTTTCACTCCTTTAATGAGCTTAACTTCCTCCACTCACTCTGAAATCTTCCATCTTGCCTGGAGTTCCATTCTCAAGACACCTAAATCTGGAGTTCCTGTCGTGGCGCAGAGGTTAACGAATCCGACTAGGAACCATGAGGTTGCGGGTTTGATCCCTGCCTTTGCTCAGTGGGTTAACGATCTGGCGTTGCCGTGAGCTGTGGTGTAGGTTGCAGACGCGGCTCGGATCCCGCATTGCTGTGGCTCTGGTGTGGGCCGGTGGCTACAGCTCCGATTAGACCCCTAGCCTGGGAACCTCCATATGCCGCAGGAGCGGCCCAAGAAAAGGAAAAAAAAAGACCAAAAAAAAAAAAAAAAAAAAAAAAAAAAAACCACACCTAAATCTTAAAGCAGGGGTTGACAAATTTTGGGGTGGCAAGGGCCAGAGTGTAAATATTTCCACTTTGCAGGCTACCAGGTCTTTGTCCCAACCATGTAGAGTTACTGCTCCCTTGTAGCATGAATACAGCCAGAAACGGAGTATTAACCAGTGGGCAAAACTGAGTGAGTGCCAATTAAACTTAATTTACAAAACAGGTGGCAGTGAGATTTGGCCCAGAAGACTACAGTTTGCTGACCCTTGCTCTAAAGTACCAACCCTGGAAAACCTTATCCTTTCCATGGCTTGACTTCAGGCCCACCTACATCCCTTAACTCCTGGATCATTTCAGCCAACTAAAATACCTTTCCAGAGCTACAGACCCCAAATCCTACTACCTTTTGGACATTCCTAGACATTTCTTCTGGATGTCCTAAAAGAACCTCAACTTTTTCTCAAACTGAAATCATCTATTTCTTCCTCCATCCAAATCCCAAGCCAGGGGTTTTCAAAAAGGGGTCACTTTCTAAATCATGAATTATCTGATAGGGGAAATAAAAGGAAGACTATTATCAGTGCCCATCCATTCTATGTTCTATTCATTCATCATTAAGAAATATAAGCTTTTAGTATTATTTACATCATCTCGCTTAATGTTAATGCCAACTCCCATTACAATGGCAAGTATGGATACATCTCATTTTACAGATAAGTGCATCAAATCTTCAAAATATAATATGCTTGGGAAGGAGTGGAATTAGGGCTTGATCTCTACCTCCTATTTAAATAATATCTGCTTCTCTACACTCTTGCCTCAGAGCACGCCCTCATCATTTTATAACTCGGAATGTGAATTTTTTTTATCGTTGCATATGGAAACTCCTGGACTGCGGGTCAAATCGGAGCTGCAGCTGCAGACCTCCATTCACCACAGCCACAGCAACACAGTGTCCAGCTTGTGGCAACACAGGATCTTTAATCCACAGAGCAAGGTCAGGGATTGAATCCACATCTCAGAAAGACAGTGTTGGGTTCTTAATCTGCTGAACCACAAAGGGAACTCCCCAAATGTGAATTAATACATCTCCTAGTCTGACTACATCAGAGTACAATCTGATCAGGTCACCTCCTTTCTTTAATGGCTTCTCCTTCAATGGCCTCCTGATTCTACACATGTGAAGTCCCAAAACCTCGAGGCTTGCTCTGTCCAGGATGAAAGCCGCTATGCACATGAGGCCCTCAAGCTATTAAAATGTGGCTAGAGTGACTACAGAGCTGAATGTTTGAAGTATTTGCATTTTTTTCAATTTTTTTAAAATTATAGTTGACTTACAATGTTCTGTCAATTTCTGCTACCCAGCAAAGTGACCCAGTTATACATACATATACATATATATATATATATTCTTTTTCTCACATTACCCTCCATCATGAAATATGTGCACTTTTAATGCAAACTAGTTTAAATTTAAAGACTGACACTCGATTCAGTGACTGGAAAATTTTCAGGTATGTGCCGAACAACTTGGGTGTATCAGTCTACCCTCTCAACTATAAGTTTTACAAAATTTAAGTATAGATCAAGTATTTCTGATCAAATTTTAATATCCAAACTGAGATGATTTTTCAGATGCAGTATGTAAGAAAAGAATGGACAATGTGTCTTTCATAAATGTTGAATATTGGTTACAGCTTGGAATGATGATATTTTGAATTGGATTAAATAAAATACTATTATAATATACACTTGATTCCTTTTACTTTTTTAATGCAGCTAACAGAAAGTTTTAAATTCCTTAGGGGGCTCTCATTTTATTTCTAATGTATAGCACTGGGCTAGGAACACAGCGCTTCGTGATGTGGCTAGACCAGTGAGCTTGCTTTTGTGTTCTCTCTCTCCAATCGCCTCCCTTCCTCTCTCGCATCTGCATTGTGGTCACACAAAACAACAGCCTTGAACACCTCTGTACCTTCACATACCTTCCCTCTAACTCTGTGTCTCCATTGTGAAGTTTCGTGGTGCTAAATTCTATAAAACCTCAAAACTCAGCTTAAGCTAAGAAACTCTGGTAGACTATCCCCATCATCAAGTCTGGGACAGGCATTCTTCCACAGGGTCTCATCATGCTTTATACTAAACTCTTGCAGAGCAACCAGTATACAGTCTTCTAATTTTCTGAATGCTTAACTATAAGCCAAGGATCATGTCTTGTACCTAACAGGGTACCAGGAGTTTGATGAATAATTCACTACCAGATGAATGAATGAGCGAATGAATAAATGAATGAGATATTGTGTAGCTAGACCCAAAGACCTGGGAGCTGTCTGATTAGAAGAAATGAGGGGGCATCAGTAAGTGTCTTTAATTTCCAGACCAGGTGATCAGGAGAATAATGATGTGCTGGTGAGAAAGGCCAAACAAGAGAAAGAGGTTATTCTCAGGAGAGAAGCAGAAGTGAAAACAAGAGCTGGGTGGGGGGAGTCCTGAGTGCATGGGTGACACTTCAAAGGGAGTGGGTAAGACTGAGAGGGGAAGGGGATGGGATCCTCTGAACCAACCATAATCAATTCTTCCTTTTACGAAACAGGAAAGGTGCTACTGTACCCAGTACTAAGTTCTTGCCATCACAATTGCCCAGTGGGGTATGTACAAACCCCTTTTTTGAGAGGAAAACACTAATGGTCAGAGAGTATTAATGTACCTATACACTCATATACCAAGCTGTGGACAAACATGTGAATGTCAAGGTCATCCCAATACAGAGGGATACTCAGGAGCAGAGGCTAGAGAATGACACAGAAGTCAGAAGGGAGTTTCAAGATGGAAGGGATGGCTGGTGGTTTCAAGTAGTTTAGAGAAGTTGAGTGTGGTAAGACGATGGAGAAGGCAGAAGGGAATTCCCCCACCCAACATCAAACACCTTCAATCTCCTGCCCTCTCCTCCTTCCCTTTTGAGAGTAACAGGCTATTTAGCTTCCACCTTCATGCTTAAGTCCATGCCCTCCATCAATTACCATTCCTCCAGTGCCAATGCCCTCTCTCTACTGGCTCCCCCCATTTCAGCCTATAAATTCACTGAAGGTACTCTGCACCCAAATACAGTCATTCTTGGGTGATGCTTGGCTCATCTGTACCTACTCTTCAGCCTCTTACTCAGTGAAGTGTCTTGAAAGGATGCTGTCTCCCTGTTTTTAGCTCCCACTTACATCTTTCTGCACTGTGGCTTCTGTTTTGTTTTGCGTTTTCTTTTTTTTCTATCCCTGTGTTTTGTCTTTTCAGGACCTCACCTGTGGTATGGAGGTTCCCAGGCTAGGGGCCAAGCTGTAGTTGCCAGCCTACACCATAGCCACAGCAACATGAGATCTGAGCCGCGTCTGTGACCTATACCACAGCTCAAGGCAACCTTAACTCACTAAGCAAGGCCAGAGATCAAACCCAAGTCCTCATGGATACTAGTTGGGCTTGTTAACCACTGAACCACGGCAAGAAGTCCCACTGTGGCTTCTCAATTCTCCAGGATAGAATCATAGTTCCTAAACTTTGAAGCCAACAAGCATCTGGTACTCCACCCATATCCAGGGCAGGAAGGCTGGGGTAGAACCCTGAAGCAGTATTTACAATAGGCAGGCCAGGGGGTGAGGATGCAGGTGGTGCCAGGATAGGCCCAGAAACACTGCTGCACCTAACAGAGCAGAGGTTCTCTGTCACTTCTGACACTTAAGGCCACTCTCTGAAACCTCTCCCATACCTTCCTTGAGACCACACTGCCTCCTCCAGTTTGCTGCCTGACTCTATAAACTTCACCTCCTTGGTCTTTTTTTTTTTTTTTTAAACTTCACTATCTCCAGCCATGCATTTATTGCTAGGGTTTCTAAAGGTTCCCCTGTACCCTTCATATATGTTTCAACCCAGCCTACTCAGGGATTATCCAGACTGGATCCCCAGGAACTACTTCTCTCCTCTAATAGTTATTCGCATCATTCAAAGCCCGTCAGATTTCCTAAAATTCAACATGTCCAAAACTGAACACTCTTTTCTCCAACCTGCCTCTTTTTCCTGATCAGGAAAATGCCACTTCCATCTTCTTTGACCTTCAGGTGATCCCCAAGACATGGTCATTTTTAGTCTTACAAATCCATCCAATTTATCCTCAATCTCTTCACTATCACCCTGGCCATCCAGGCCTCATCATCTCTCCCCTGCAATACACAAGGAAACTTCTGCCACTATCAAGGGCATCATTTTATTTTTTTCTTTTTAGAGCTGCACCTACAGCATATGAAAGTTCCCAGGCTAGGGGTCGAATCGGAGCTGCAGCTGCCGCAACATGGGATCTGAGCCAAGCTTGTGACCTACACC
Source organism: Sus scrofa (assembly GCF_054392235.1). Classification (NCBI taxonomy): domain Eukaryota; kingdom Metazoa; phylum Chordata; class Mammalia; order Artiodactyla; family Suidae; genus Sus; species Sus scrofa. The sequence continues at coordinate 67,446,290 of NC_139395.1, forward strand.
ACAGCTCATGGCATTACGAGCTCCTTAAGCCACTAAGCAGTGCCAAGGATTGAACCCGCGTCCTTGTGGATACTAGTCAGGTTCGTTACCACTGAGCCACAAGGGGAATTCCTCAATGTTACCTTTAGATAAAAGGTATTTCTTCTTAGGTATGCCAGATGTACTTCATTTTTAAGTTGGCCAAGGGTCAGCTGCTCCATATGATAAAGATTAAACCTCTCCTCCCACTACACCAAGAGTATCTATCATTGCGTCTCTAAAGTCTAATAGTCTGTATACTTAGCACTCACTCAACAAAAGTTTTTTTGCTCCATAAATGAATGAATGGGGTCATGAGCAATGCAGGGATGCAAAAGCAACCCATCACACTGCCTGGAAAACAGCAAGTGCTCAATACTCTGAAAGTTCTTTGCAGACTAAGGGGGTAATCAAAGACAAACAAGGCTGAGATTCTGAGTTTAGAGAAGCAGAGTTTAATAAGGCACCCGATCACCATTTTTATAGTAAAAGAGAAATGAAAACATCTGCTGAGATCAAATGAAGGTAGGGCAGAGGCTCAAGTGAGGTGGGCAAATTCCTGCAGAATCAATGAGGTAGAGGAAAGCAATCTAAACCCACCAACACTGGGACTGTTGAGGCCAGAATGCAGAGCTCTGCAGTTTCGAGAGAATCGCCAGCATGAATAGGAAAAGCAGTGTGCTCGATGGCAAATGGGGCTGGATGTTGCCAAGGCCAAAGCAGTGAAGGAAGAGGAGTAAGAGAGAGGTGTAGCAAGTGTCCTGCTGAAATGGCTGGTTATCAGGTAGATGCTGGGCAGGGCAGATGCAGGCAGATGCAGATGCATCCAGGAAGATGCAGGATGGAGAAGCAGAGTACCATCAATGGAAGTGAGGGGAAGGCTGTGAGCAAACACAGGATTTGAAGTGTCTGGGTAAAGCACATAGAGCAACAAACACTGAGGTTTAGACCAGCTTCTAAAATCATCCAGCAAGTCAAAGGGAGAGCATCCAGAGCCTGGCATGGTGGCACACAGCAATGCTTAGTGGACATTTGCTAAATAAATGCATCAATGACTGAGCAGGGCAGAATCAGCCCCCTGACCAGGGGTCCTCTGTGAACTACCAACATGTAACTGATCATCAGCTTCATTGGAAAATAACCACAGATTAACAGTGTACTCCAAGGATACCCCATGGAGTGATTGTTTTGAAAAAGGCTATATCTGACATTGGTCTAATATGATCAAGTGAGCACTAGGTTTAAGAGTTACCACTTCTCAGCTACAAGTGAGCCCAGATCTGCCAGGATGTGGCCCATCCTAGATAGTCAGGAAATACCACTTGGATGAATGAATGGATACATAAGCAGATGAATGAGCAACAATATCCATTAGGTGTTACACACATAATAAACACTGGCTACCTCCAAAATCATTCCTCAAGGTACAGTATTCACCCAAGTCAGACAGAACAAGCAACAAAGAATGAAGAGTTAAGGCACCTTGTTTCTCCAAAATTCAGATAACACAAAGGCACTAACTGGGAAGGGGCTGCGGGTGAAGACACCTGACTGTGCTGCTTACCACGTGATTCCAATACATTGCCGCCTAAATGCTAAGCTGTCAATCCGTTTGGCCTGGGTAGCCTCAGTTCAGAAGTGGCTCAATCTGATCAGCAATGAGCTCTCCACTTAATGCCTCGTACTTCATAAACTACTAGGACAGCTCAATTCTCTGAACAACTGGGAAGGAAACTGAGCTGATAAGAGAATTAATGCTTTCTTCTCAAATCACATCATCGAGGATAATAAAAGCATGTTAAACAAATAACTCTTAAAAGAAATAGGAGAAAAACATTTTACCATAAAGCTCTAAGCTATATTGATGTTTATAAGTATTACAGGTTGGGAGGGGGACTTGTGAGATAAGTCGTAATTGCCAATGCCACGGATTTGTTCCCTGTAGAATTCTCTGAGATAAACACAGATTTGCATATTTTGAAGGTATTTCATCTGTCTGTTACACATTCCTGTCACTGTAAAGAGTTGTTCTTTACCAGGAGTAGTTATTTTCTATCCGTCATTTCCAATTCTCTGCCCACCTGCCTGCCCTCTGCAGCCTTCTGGGATTTCTCCCTCAAACTCAGGGGCTGGGGGAACCTTTTGAGCGAGGGAATTGCAAACAGAAACCCCATGCCATCTCTGGAAGGCAATAGGAAGTGAGGGGATTTCAATGCAGAGCAAGAATGGACACAGGAAACAGGGAACCAGCCATGGGGGCGCAAAGTGGACTAAGAAAAATCTTGTCCCATTGAGGCAATCTTTAAAGACAAGAGATTCACAAAAATCCTTTCGCCTTCTAGGAACAAATGGTGGTGTTACAGATTAAAACCGAATGAGTCCATTAGCAAAACATCGTAAATCAACTATATTTTAACTTAAAAAAAAAATGTCACAAAGGAGTTCCCGCTGTGGAGCAGCAGGATCTGTGCTGTCTCTTGAGCACCAGGATGCAGGCTGGATCCCCAGCCAGGCACAGTGGGTTAAGGATCTGGCTGTTGCTGCAGCATAGGTCACAACAGCAGCTCCTGATCTGACACTTGGCCTGGGAATTCTATATGCCAGGAAGCAGCCAAAAAAGAAAAAAAGAAAAAAAAAAATGCTGAATGAGACCAAGTTTAAAAAAAAACAACAAACAAACAAACAAACAAAAAACTGGAGAAAAAGCGGGGTAGAGAACAAATGTTTGTGCCACTACTTCTATTTTTACAGTAACATGACAGATCATGGGCCTGGACACTTTTTTGGCAGCCTGTGAGACTGGACTCCTCTGGGGAGGAGAAGTTTAAATTACATTGATTTTCATCTTCCCATTTACCAGCGCTAACTAAACTATCTCTCGTTAGGAACCTGGGCTCTCATTTTGCCTTAGAAGGTCTGGATGGGCTAACAATCTCGAGATCTTTCTTGTAGGTGACGCTGGATGCTTCAAAGCACAGATGTGTGTTTGGAGTCTGATGGATGACGCTGACATCCCAGCGCTGCCTTGCCAGGTCCGGCTTCCTTGTCAGGCCTGGGAGAGGCTGGACCCAACCTACCTGCCCATCCCACGCTGCAGCCAGCCTGAGAAATGCCTCTGGCCTGGGCAGCACCTCTGGCCAGGGATGCCAGTTTCCACCCTGGGCTCCCCTCTTGCTTCTGGGATGTCGCCTCCCTCCTTCCCTCCAGATCTTTCCCCTTCTCCGATCAGAGTCACTCCTTCTCTGTCTCTCTCATCATCCCTTCCTCTCTTTGTCCTCTTCCTGCCACAGCCTCCCTTTCTCTCTGTCATTTGTTCTCTATTTCTCAGAATCCTTCTCTTTTGCCTGCTTTTTGTTAGTCTTGGTTTCTTTCCCCCTCTCTCAAAATTCCTCCCTCCCTCCCTCTTCCCCTCTCAGCCTCTGGGTGTGCCCCAAGTGAGCTGTCACCAGTTGGGCAGGGGGACTGTGCATAGCGGCACTGGTCAGACTGCGGCAAGAGTGAAATATGTGGGATGTCAGCCGACAGCTGGCGGGCCCTCTGATGACAGGGCAGAGTGAGCAAGGCGTGCTGGTTTGGCTGTGGGTGGGGAGAGTCATTCTGGTCTTCGTGGTAGCAGTGGTGCCAGGGGCCCCCTGGACCACATGAGAAGACTGGTGGGGTGCTAGGATGCAGCGGTTCGCACGCTCTGAGTCA